>NW_024061605.1:0-72500 GCF_016432855.1 Salvelinus namaycush | reverse complement strand
TGTGTGATCTGTGTGTGTGTGTGTGGTGTGTGATCTGTGTGTGTGTGGTGTGTGATCTGTGTGTGTGTGCGCGCGCTTGTGTGTGTATGATGAATTTCTGTACAGTGGATGTCTAGTCTAACATAGTCCATGCTCTGAACTGAGCTTACTAGCTAAATGGCTTCCTGTCTACCCAGTCAATCAATGATAAGTCACAACTTCTGTTCATCAACTCAACAACTCCCTTTGTGTGTGTGTGTGCCCCTCTATCTGAGAGCAGTCCGAAGCAGACAGACAGGCCTCAGAGCCCTCTGTCCTCCTGTCCTCCCACTGAGCCAGCGCAGTTCATCATAATCCTTTAATTACCTATTTTCCTTTCTACTCCCACCCTCATCCTTTTATTTCGTTTAGTTTATTATGATCCCCATTAGCTTTTGCCGAAGCAGCAGCTACACTTCGTAGGGTCCACAAAAAACATGGCAAGTAACAAAACATTGATAGACAAGGAAAGTCACACAAATGTAAAATACAACGATATCCAAACAATGCAACTAAAACATTATACAAACAATACAACAACAAAAAATGATGGGTGTGTTAAGGGAAAGGTGTGCTGCTCTGTTTTGAGCCAGCTGCAGGTTTGCTAGGTCTTTCTTTGCAGTACATGACCATATTACCAGACAGTTATCAAGATAGGACCAAAGCCTGAACAACTAGTACAGTTGACTTTTGTCTAAAAAATATATTGTATAACAGACCACTGCCCATGATAACTGACCATCCAATGTTATACCTAGAAGTTTGGCTTCCTCAACTTGCGCAATGATCACACCCTTTAATGAGTAGGAGTATGTTCACATGCAAACAATAATGAGACTATTGTGGATACTCAGATTAATATAATAGTTTGATTATAACATTTAAATGCTTTGGAAGAAGAACGATTTCTTTAATAATCCTGTTTACATGGACACATCTGAAATCAGGCTACCTGATGGCACTCTGATCAATGCCGAAAATTGCCAATCAAACTAAACGTTCTACCACAGCGACCATGTTATTTTTGGGAAGCATATTTGTTCTGAGTTTCGGACATAATATATGTTTGTTTGTGAAAACTACTTCTAAGACATGTACATCCAGTTCCGAACTCACTTCACTCGCGCTAAAGAGAGAGATTTGAGCTCCCGGTGCTGGCAGATCAGATACACCACTGGAATGCCCATTAAGATGTTTACACGTCCTGATAATTCAAAAGATTGCCCAGAAAACCAGGTGTTTTAATCAGCAGATGCTTATTTCGATTTTGACCGTACGCCGATTAAGATAAGTAGAATAAGGTGTTTACATGACTATTGCATAATCTGCCTACTGACATAATCAGTTGAATATCGAATTATTACTGTGCATGTCAACGTACTAAATATTTTGAATCAAACACAAATTTCAGTGAGCTCACTGGTTTTGGGTGCTGACATGTAGAGTGTGGAATCAGCCGCATACATACTCATTCTAGCTTTGTGTAAGACCAGTGGCAAATAATTTGTAAAAATAGAGAAGAGTAACGTTCCAAGGCAACTGCCCTGAGGGACACCGCACTGTACATATCTGATGTCAGAGAAGCTTCCATTGAATAATATTCTCTGTTTTTTGGGGGGGATAAATAACTCTCCAACCATGTGATGACAGGTGATGTAAAGCCACTGCAAGTTTGTTTTTTCTATTTATAATCAATAACATCAAAGGCTGCACTGAAACCTAACAATATAGCTCCAACTTATTATCCATTACCATTAACCAATCATCAGTCATCTAAGTCAGTGCAGTAGTAGTTGAGTGCCCTCTATACCCATGATGAAAGTGTCATGACACTGGCCTGTGGGTAAGGTTTATGACCCCCCCCCCCATAAATAACTTTCTCCCTTCCCTCTCTCTCTTGACTCTACAGAGGGACTCTTGAATAGCCTTTGTTAAACAGAGTCTGGGAACATCAAAGAAGTTGGGGGGAAATGTACCATATTTTCGTAATCCGACCAGTTGAACATATGCGTTGGTACTTAATGAATATGATGTCAGTTCGGTTGTCATCTGAGACATTCTCATCAATGATAGGATGACAAACTCTACAGTGGAAAGTCTACACAGAGTTATCAGATTCACATGGAATTGTTGAGCAATTTAAATCTTTGAATTTAAAATTATTGGTGAAAAGATTAAATGTAATTTTAGCTTCCCAAATGAGAGATTTGGGTTTTCATAAGGTTAGGGCTCTGCTAATCAGTGGCCCGCCCCTGTGAAGAGACATGGGTTATAAAACTATGAAAACACACCCTTCTCCCTCCACTATTTAAAGCCCTTGACAAAAATGTAACCTCCTGTTCCGAGGACGACGGTCCATACGTTAAAAAGGACTAACATGTCAACTACAGAACTAAGCCAACCTCAGCGTGAGCTTTGGTTGTGAATGGTATGAACTTTGAACTCTTATTCACTAAAGAAGTGAGACATCCTAGCCGTTGAGTTAGCAACAGCAGCTGTAAATGTGGGCTAGGAAAGGACAGACAGAGTATCCCGTCTACCACACAACGACGACACTACAACGTATCCCGTTCACCACCAGAGACACTCTTCAAAGGACAAAGGACTCTGTTGGGCAACACGGCCTTCCATCTACCACCAACCTATTGAAGCGCAGCTCAGAGTAAATATTTATTGCATTTTCCTTTTCCAAATGGGCGGTAATTTAGAATGCATAGGATATTGTATTTACGATAGCACAGCTTCTCCCTTTGTTCCTCAGTCTTCCCGCTCTTTCACTCAAACCCAACCCACCAGGGACGTTTTCCTTTATGACATAATTGGTAATCAAGGTATGATTCATTCTGTGTATATGTAATTCTGTGTGATTAGTTAGGTATTTAGTAAATAAATAATTAAACCCAATTTTGTATTGCTGATTCAACTTGTTAGCCAGGGTTCGTGAAGATAACCAAGAATTTACAACTTTCAGATGAGACTGAAATAATGTGACGATTAACATTGACTGCCATTGATGTAAAATATTACTAGGTCTTTAAGAGTTTATTCGGAAGATAACAGCTCTATAAATATTATTTCGTGGTGCCACAACTTTCTAGTTAATTACATTTACATGATTAGCTCAATCAGGTAATATTAATTACAGAGAAAGGATTTTATAGAATAGCATGTCATATCACTTAATCCGGCATAGCCAAAGACACGACAAAAGTCAGTAGTTAACTTGTCTGAAAAATAGCATTGTATTTGGTCAAACACAATCCTCTCCATCAATTTACTAAGAATAGGCAGCAAACTGATTGGGCGGCTGTTAGAGCCAGCAAAGGGTGCTTTACTATTTTTAGGCAGTGGAATTACTTTAGCTTCCTTCCATGCCTGTGGACACACTCTCCTATACGTTTGGTTAAAGATATAGCAAATAGGGGTGGTAATACGGCTCCGTTGGTAGAGCATGGTGCTTGCAATGCCAAGATTGTGGGTTCGAATACCAGGACCATAAATACATTTAAAAAAAGAAATGCACGCCTGACTAAGTCATTTTGGATAAAAGCGTCTGCTAAATGACATGTAAAAAATGAAACATCCTCTCACGGTCAACTGCGTTTATTTTTAGCAAACTTAACATTTGTAAATATTTGTGTAAATAGTCTGATGATGCTGTGACACACCGCCCCAGACCATGACGGACCCTCCACCTCCAAATCGATCCCGCTCCAGAGTACAGGGCTCGGTGTAACGCTCATTCCTTCGACGATAAACGCGAATCCGACTATCACCCCTGGTGAGACAAAACCGCAACTCGTCAGTGAAGAGCACTTTTTGCCAGTCCTGTCTGGTCCAGCGACGATGGGTTTGTGCCCATAGGCAACGTTGTTACCGTGATGTCTGGTGAGGACCTGCCTTACAACAGGCCTACAAGCCCTCGGTTGAGCCTCTCTCAGCCTATTGCGGAAAGTCTGAGCACTGATGGAGGGATTGTGCATTCCTGGTGTAACTCGGGCAGTTGTTGTTGCCATCCTGTACCCATCCGGCAGGTGTAACATTCAGATGTACCGATCCTGTGCAGGTGTTGTTACACGTGGTCTGCCACTGTGAGGACGATCAACTGTCAAACCTGTCTCCCTGTAGCGCTGCCTTAGGCGTCTCACAGTACAGACATTACAATTTATTGCCCTGGACACATCTGCAGTCCTCATGCCTCCTTGCAGCATGCCTAAGGCACGTTCACACAGATGAGCAGGGACCCTGGGCATCTTTCTTTTGGTGTTTTTCAGAGTCAGTAGAAAGGCCTCTTTAGTGTCCTAAGTTTTCATAACTGTGACCTTAATTGCCTACCGTCTGTAAGCTGTTAGTGTCTTAACGACCATTCCACATGTGCATGTTCATTAATTGTTTATGGTTCATTAAACAAGCATGGGAAACAGTGTTTAAACCCTTTACAATGAATATCTGTGAAGTTATTTGGATTTTTACAAATTATCTTTGAAAGACTTGGTCCTGAAAAGGAACATTTCTGTTTTTGCTGAGTATATTTTAACACAGTCTGCTACCATTCTCAACAGTTTCCCATCAATAGCTTTTCCACCTCTCCCACACGGACTTGACCAAAATAAAAACAGCAATCCTCTTCTTTCATTATTAGATCTTTTATACAAAAATATGATGGTTCACTGTTCAATGTTGTCATTTCATGTCTGAGTGTTTCCACTTTAGTAGTGAAATAGTCATTGAAATGATTGGCAATATCGAAAGGTTTTGTTATAAATGACCCATCACCTTCAATGAACGATGGAGATTAATTAGGTTTTCTGCCCATGGTATCATTTAAGGTACTCCAAAGTATTTTTCCATTGTGTTTTATGTAATTTATCTTATTTGGTAATACAAGTTATTTTTCTTTGTGTTAAGTTTAGTCACAACATTTCTCCATTGACAATATGTCAACCAATCAGCTGAGCAGCATAACTTGTTTGCCACCTCTTTTGCATAATTTCTTTAAACAATAAAATGTTTAAATCCTCACCCCCTCATTCCCTCCCCCCCTAACGTCATCCTCACCCGTTCATTCCTTATCCCCCCAAACCCATTCCTCCCTCTCCCCCAAACCCATTCCCCCCCCCAACCCATTCCTTCTCTTCCCCAAACACAGTCCTCCCTCTCCCCCCAAGCCCAGTCCTCCCTCTCCCCCCAAGCCCAGTCCTCCCTCTCCCCCCAAACCCATCCCCCCAACCCATTCCTTCTCTCCCCCCAAACCCAGTCCTCCCTCCAAGCCCAGTCCTCCCTCTCCCCCCAAACCCATCCCCCCCAACCCATTCCTTCTCTCCCCCCAAACACAGTCCTCCCTCTCCCCCCAAGCCCAGTCCTCCCTCTCCCCCCAAACCCAAACCCATCCCCCCCTAAACCCATTCCTCCCTCTCCCCACCAAACCCATTCCTCCCTCTCCCCCCAAACCCAGTCCTCCCTCTCCCCCCAAACCCAGTCCTCCCTCTCCCCCAAACCCAGTCCTCCCTCCCCCCAAACCCAGTCCTCCCTCTCCCCCCAAACCCAGTCCTCCCTCTCCCCCCAAACCCAGTCCTCCCTCTCCCCCCAAACCCAGTCCTCCCTCTCCCCCCTTACACCCAGCCTAACCCCTTATCCCACTCACCCTTTAAATTCACCCCTTTCCATAACCCACATACCCTCACCCCTCCCTAGTGCGGGGTCCTCCTTGGGGGGTGGCTAAGAGACCCAGAGACGATCTTGCTTATCATGAGCCTGCCCCCCTCAGCATGACGGACAGCATATGCATGGCATAATAGGAGATGAGACAGGGTGTCAGGGCCTGGGGCTGATGAAGTGGACTACATGAAGCTCTGCTATTGGGTAGACATGCATCTTTCCTTTACATAGGTAAACACACACACACACACACACACACACACACACACACACACACACACACACACACACACACACACACACACACACACACACACACACACACACACACACACACACACACACACACACACACACACACACCTGGGGCCTACCTGAGATGGCCACCTTTCCTTTACTGGGTAGTCTGTCGTCCGTGGGCCCTGCATCCGCTGACCTAGTAGAGACAGAAAGAAGAGGATGACAACGGAAATTCTAATTGTAAACCCTGCTCAATTGCACACTTAGAACACATTAAACCCTTCACCCTATGGGTATACCTCCATTTATGCGCCTCTAAGTTCCTACCCCGCCCCCTTGCCTTGCCCGTTTACCCTCTGACCTTAGTGCGACCCTCTGCATGACCTGGGCCTCCTTCATCCTCTGCAGCTCTGACATGAAGGCCATGATGCGGATGTTGCAGGTGAGCAGGCTCTTGGAGGCCTCTAGGGCCTGGTCTCTCTGGGAGCAGGCAGCCAGCAGCTTACAGGCCCCGTCACGCATCCGGATCTCATGGTCTATCTTCTTCTGGATGTTACTGTCCTGCAGGCAGAGAGAGAGGGAGGGAGAGATGGGTTAGGACATTTTACTGACTGGAACAGGGTTGGTCTTTGAGTGTGGAGTGAGACTGTAACAAGAGGGTAAGTGTGACAGTTCAATTTAAATGTGACAATGACTGTGAAGAAGAGCGTTTGTGTTTATGGGAGAGAGAGGGCAAACGTGTGTGTGTGTGTGTGTGTGTGTGTGTGTGTGTGTGTGTGTGTGTGTGTGTGTGTGTGTGTGTGTGTGTGTGTGTGTGTGTGTGTGTGTGTGTGTGTGTGTGTGTGTGTGTGTGTGTGTGTGTGTGTGTGTGTGTCTCTCTCTCTCTCGTGGGCCCATTAGTGGAGTGTATCCCTGAAAGCGTTCTGGTGTCTCTGTGCGGTGAGGCGTGGGTCGGTCGGGGCATAGAGTAGTCAGGAAGAAGTTGTAAATATGCCCTTACGCCCTTCTGCCTCCCCTCCGGCACGCAGACACCAAGATGCTTAATCATTTAACATACACACCTGTCTATATAAGATCCCACAGTTGACAGTGCATGTCAGAGCAAAAACCAAGCCATGAGATCGAAGGAATTGTCTGTGACAGGATTGTGTCGAGGCACATATCTGGGGAACGGTACCAAAACATTTCTGCAGCATTGAAGGTCCCCAAGAACACAGTGGCCTCCTTCGTTCTTAAATGGAAGAAGTTTGGAAACACCAAGACTCTTCCTAGAGCTGGCAGTCCAGCCAAACTGAGCAATCGGGGGAGAAGGGCCTTGGTCAGGGAGGTGAGCAAGAACCCGATGATCACTCTAACAGAGCTCCTGAGTTCCTCTGTGGAGATGGGAGAACCTTCCAGAAGGACAACCATCTTTGCAGGACTCCACCAATAAGGCCTTTGTGGTAGAGTGACCAGACAGAAGCCACTCCTCAGTAAAAGGCACACGAAAGGCACCAGTGAAACAAGATTCTCTGGTCTGATGAAACCAAGATTGAACTCTTTGGCCTGAATGCCAAATGTCATGTCTGGAGGAAATCTGGTACCATCCCTACGGTGAAGCATGGTGGTGGAAGCATCATGCTGTGGGGATGTTTTTCAGTGGCAGGGACTGGGAGACTAGTCAAGATCAAGGAAAAGATGAAAGGCGCAAAGTACAGAGAGATCCTTGATGAAAAGTGCTCTGGAGCAGGTTAGGAACTCAGACTGGGGCGAAGGTTCAACTTCCAACAAGACAGCGACCCTAAGCACACAGCCAAGACAACGCAGGAGTGGCATCAGGACAAGTCTCTGAATGTCCTTGAATGGCCGAGCCAGAGCCCAGACTTGAACCCGATGGAAAATCTCTGGAAAAACCTGAAAATAGCTGTGCAGCGACGCTCCCCATCCAACCTGACAGAGCTTGAGAAGAATGGGAGAAACTCGCCAAATACAGGTGTGCAAAGCTTGTAGCATCATAACCTAGAAGACTTGACGTTGTAATCGCTGCCAAAAGTGCTTCAACAAAGTAATGATAAAAGGGTCTGAATACTTATGTAAATGTGATTTAAGTTTTTTTATTTTTAATAAATTAGCAAAATCAACGGCAGGAGAGGGAGGGAGGGAGCGAGGGGTAGGGCCAGGAGAGAGAGAGAGGGAGGGAGTAAGGGGCAGGGCCAGGACAGAGAGAGAGAGAGAGAGAGAGAGAGAGAGAGAGAGAGAGAGAGTGTAAGGGACAGGGCCAGGAGAGGGAGGGAGTGAGGGGCAGGGGTAGGCGAGGGAGGGAGCGAGGGAGGGGCAGGGCCAGAAGAGGGAGAGGGAGGGAGCGAAGGAGGGGCAGGGCCAGGAGAGGGAGAGGCAGGGCCAGGAGAGGGAGAGGGAGGGAGCGAAGGAGGGGCAGGGCCAGGAGAGGGAGAGGCAGGGCCAGGAGAGGGAGGGGCAGGGCCAGAAGAGGGAGGGGCAGGGCCAGGAGAGGGAGAGGGAGGGAGCGAAGGAGGGGCAGGGCCAGGAGAGGGAGAGGCAGGGCCAGGAGAGGGAGAGGCAGGGCCAGGAGAGGGAGAGGCAGGGCCAGAAGAGGGAGAGGCAGGGCCAGAAGAGGGAGAGGGAGGGAGCGAAGGAGGGGCAGGGCCAGGAGAGGGAGAGGCAGGGCCAGGAGAGGGAGAGGGAGGGAGCGAAGGAGGGGCAGGGCCAGGAGAGGGAGAGGCAGGGCCAGGAGAGGGAGAGGCAGGGCCAGAAGAGGGAGGGGCAGGGCCAGGAGAGGGAGAGGGAGGGAGCGAAGGAGGGGCAGGGCCAGGAGAGGGAGAGGCAGGGCCAGGAGAGGGAGGGAGTGAAGGAGGGGCAGGGCCAGGAGAGGGAGAGGCAGGGCCAGGAGAGGGAGAGGCAGGGCCAGGAGAGGGAGGGGCAGGGCCAGGAGAACCGTGACTGCTGCAGTAGAGAGAGAGAGAGAGAGAGCGCCTACATTTTATAATTTATGCTGCTGCTCTTGCTTTTCACACCGGCACAGACACCCACATACACATGATACATACACACATGATAACACACACACTCTACACACACACATACACATGGATTTTGTATTGTAGATAAACTATATATACAACAGTGTGTGGACATCACTTCAATAGTGGATTTGGCTATTTCAGCCATACCCATTGCTGACTGGTGTATAAAATTGAGCACACCGCCATGCAATCTCCATAGACAAACATTGGCAGTAGAATGGCCTTACTGAAGAGCTCAGTGACTTTCAACGTGGCAGCGTCATAGAATGCCACCTTTCCAACAAGTTTGTCAAATGTCTGCCCTACTAGAGCTGCCCCGGTCAACTGTAAGTGCTGTTATTGTGAAGTGGAAACGTCTAGGAGCAACAACGTCTCGGATGCGAGGTGGTAGGCCACACAAGCTCACAGAACGGGACGACTGACTGTTGAAGCGTGCAGCACGTGTAAAAATAGTCTGTCCTCAGTTGCACACAATGCTAAGATCACCATGCGCAATGCCAAGCATTGGCTGGAGTGGTGTAAAGCTCGCCGCCATTGGACTCTGGAGCAGTGAAAACACGTTCTCTGGAGTGATGAAACACGCTTCCCCATCTTGCAGTCCGACGGATGAATCTAGATTTGGCGGATGCCAGGAGAACATACCTGCCCGATATCATAATGCCAACTGTAAAGTTTGGTAGATGAGGAATAATGGTCTGGTGCTGTTTTTCATGGTTCGGGCCCCTTAGTTCCAGTGAAGGGAAATCTTAACGATACAGCATACAATGACATTCTAGACGATTCTGTGCTTCCAACTTTGTGGCAACAGTTTGGTGGAAGGCCCTTTCCTATTTCAGCATGACAATGCCCCCGTGCACAAAGCGAGGTCCGTACAGAAATGATTGGTTGAGATCGGTGTGGGAGAACTTGACTGGCCTGCACAGAGCCCTGACCTCAACCCCATCGAACACCTTTGGGATGAATTGGAACGCCGACTGCGAGCCAGGACTAATCGCCCAACATCAGTGCCCAGCCTCACTAATGCTCTTGTGGTTGAATGGAAGCAAGTCCCCACAGCAAGGTTCCAACATCTAGTGGAAATCCTTCCCAGAAGAATGGAGGCTGTTATAGCAGCAAAGGGGGGACCAACTCCATATTAATGAGTAAGATTTTGGAATGAGATGTTCGATGAGCAGGTGTCCACATACATTTGGTCATGTATTGTATGTGGTACTAGAGTAGTGGCCTGATGGCACACACTTAATGTGTTGTGAAAAGTATTATGACATGTAGTCATGTAATATTTAGTTTTTGTATATAACTGCCTTAATGTTGCTGCACCCCAGGAAAAGATCCTTAATAAATACAAATACAAGAGTGGAGCGTGTAGCTTGTTGTTGACCAATCATGAGTCATCAAAGCGGCATTATAAACTGGGTGGTTCGAGCCGTTAATGCTGATTGACTACAGCTGTGGTATATCGTACCGTTTACCATGGGTATGACAAAACATTTATTTTACTGCTCTAATGACGTTGGTAACCCGTTTATAATAGCAATAAGGCACCTTGAGGCTTTGATATATGGCCAATATACCACGGCTAAGCGCTGTGTCCATAAGAACAGCTCTTAGCCCGTGGTATATTGGCCATATACCTCACCTGCTTGGGCATTATTGCTTAAATAAGCTACAGCCGTAGAGCCTCGCTCTGTGTGTGGCAAAAGTTTGAAGATATCTACACGAATCAATGGAAGATGGAATTAAAATGACAGAATTAAAAGTTAAAGGAGAAGGACCGCATCTGGATCCGACCAGGTCTGTACGGAACGGCTCTAGCTGTCCTCAGGTCCGTTTGGAACGATCTCTATATTTAAAAAAAAACAGATGCATATCAGGTCCGGATGGGAAAGCTCCAGGTCCATTTTGGAATTTGGACCCATGAAGACGTCTAAAACAAACAAGCACGCACGCACGCGCACACACACACACACACACAACACACACACACACACACACACACACACACACACACACACACACACACACACACACACACACACACACACACACCACACACACACACACACACACACACACACACACACACACACACACACACACACACACTCCTGAACCATATTCTTCATCATAGCAGGTCTTTTGACCCGTCTTGTTTCATTTTCACTCATTGCTGCTCACTTGGCAAAGTTGGAGCAAACTCTCCCCACCTAGCGTCCTATCCCTGTGTAATTTGTGCGCCAGTCAATACACTTCTGCTGTGTCAGTGCTGCAATGCAGTTGGAATATCTTATTGCTCAATGAGTCCATTTTCCCCGTCTCTCTCTCCTTGCTCTCCCTCAGGTGATGTCATCAACCTGGGCGACAGGCAGCTAACGGTGCTGCACATGCCCGGCCACTCCCGGGGAAGCATCTGCCTGCACGACGGGGACAACAAGATGCTGTTCAGCGGGGACGTGGTCTATGACGGAGCCATGGTCGACTGGCTGCCCACCAGCCGGGTCAGCGACTACGTCAGTAGCTGTGAGCGCCTGGTGGGGCTGGTGGATAGTGAGCAGGTGGACCAGGTAATGCCGGGACACTATCACACGTTTGGTGCAAAACGGCTCCACCACATCGCCTCGGGGTACATCGACAGAGCCGGCACCTGCCCGGCACGCTTCTCCACATTTGCCTGGAGGACCTTGGCCGGATTGGCGCTACGGGCGTCCAACACACGTGGCATCTGCTAGCCACATGAAGAGGCTGGCACCCCAGGTTGAATCTTTTGCAGAGTTAGACTGGGGGATGTGAATCACCCCCTCAATTAACAGGATTTCCTTGTATTGTCTATTATAAACTGATGTAATCCAATGTATGTTATTTTAAATGATTCATCAAAATGCCCCATTAAATTACATCAGGCAATGATTGACAGAATATTGAGATTCCCATTATTACAGGATTCATTAAAGACTGGAAAATTAATCTTGTTTATTATGTAATATTAAGATAAATATTAAGTTGTGTGATCGTTGGAATGCTCTTTCCCATGAGGTAGCCTAGTAGTTAGAGCGTTGGATTAGTAACTGAAAGGTTGCAAGTTCAAATCCCCGAGCTGACAAGGTACAAATCTGTCGTTCTGCCCCTGAACAGTTAACCCACTGTTCCTAGGCCGTCATTGAAAATAAGAAATTGTTCTTAACTGACTTACCTAGTAAAAAAATAAAATATGACAGTGTTTCTTAACCCCAGTACCTCGGGAGTCCCCACAACTACTTAAGCTCTTGATCATTAGTTGAATCAGGTGTGCTATCGCTGAGCTAAAACATATTTAAGAAACCATAGGGAGGCCCGCTTGGACTGGAGATGAATAACATAGTTCCCTTAGGGGACACAATGTGACAGCACAACACCTACACAGAGACCAACAGACACAGACAGACAGAGGGCATGACTCAGCAGTATCTTTTATAACCTTGTCCCCCAGGCTAAGAGAGAGGGAGCTGGTGGAGGAGACCTATATATTTTGTAACACTAGTCTTGGGCGGGCCAAGTTTTTTTTCGGGCCGCCTATGAATAAAAAAAAATAACATTTTCGGGGCGGATTTTTTTTGTCAGTGTTATCTAATATTTATATATTTATTAATTCCATTATTTACTTTTAGATTTGTGTGTATTGTTGTGAATTGTTTTTAGATACTACTGCACTGTTAGAGCTAGGAACACAAGGATTTTCGCTACACCCGCAATAACATCTGCTAAATATGTGTATGTGACCAATAAAACTTGATTGACTAAAAACAGATATAAAGTATGTAGAAAAGATAAATGGGCCTATATATTTATAACTAGGATTATCTTTGAGAACTAACAATCACTGAAATAAAAGCTAGACAGTCAGGGAGAATAATTTAAAAAAACATTTTTTTATGGATTTTGTTTGAGGTCACTCAAACTTTTAGATTTGTGTGTCATTGCAAAATGTGTAGAATTGTAGGACATTTTCTTTAAAGAAAAAAAGTCAGCCTCATTGCAAAATGTGTAGAATTGCAGGAACTTTGCTTTAGAACAGCTACATGTAGTCACTGGGGCCAACAGGAGGGCCTCTAAGTATTTGTTAGTTCTCAAAGAGAATAAAGTTCCTGCAATTCTACACATTTTTGCAATGAGGCTGACTTTTTTCTTTTAAGAAAATGTCCTACAATTCTACACATTTTGCCATGGTTTATGCTATCTGAGTGACTCAAACAACATCCATTAATTAAAAAAAAAAAAATTCTCCCTAGCTTTTATTTCAGTGATTAAGTCAACAGCTGCACCATTGGCCATGCCCCCCACCTAAACCCCATTTTAATCCAGAAAAAGCCCCGCACTGTATAATCCATCACACTCGCAATAGAATAAAAGTGTTAGCACATTCTTGAAATGAGACAATCCAGTTACTGTGTGGTTTTTCCTTTCAACACTGTGAAAATGGCATTTAACAACAAGCACAAAATTCCTATTGAAAGATTCATGTGACAGTTTGGCTGCTTCCCAATTCTTTACCCTTTTCCCAAAGTGTGCACTTTTACACTCCACATCATAGATTTAACAATGGTGGAAACTCTGTCTAGCAAAGGATTTTACCAATTCACAATTATTTTAAATCCATGACTGTTAATGTGTGGAAGTGCACACTGGGAGACGGGTGGAGAATCGCGACGCAGCCTTGGATTCCGTGTGCAGAGAATGATCGTGATAACTAGGTCAATGGCTCTTGGAGTACATTCAGACTTCAATTTTAAATGGATGAAATATTAATTCCGTCTCTAAACTATATATAAACAAAATACTTTGGCATGCACTCGTTTTATTATTTATTTTGAATAAAGTGTGTGGACATGCTCTGTAAATTGAATGGGTCTGTGTTGACATAGGTTTTTGGTCAACTGACACAGAGTTAGTCAACATTGACAAAAAGCACATGGTGTTTGATCGAGAGTGATGTTTGATCTAGGGTTAGTGGATGGCTTTAATCCTCATGTCATACTGACGTGACATTTCTACTGGGATTATATGATGTATATCATTTCCACTAAAAGGAGAGATATGACAGAATAAATAATCCAAGGCTGTTTCTGAATGGATACACCATTTATTATTGTTATGTTTAATACAATATTTAAAACATGACTGAGTCCTTATTTCTTTCTCCCCCAGGATGACGTGCATGCAGACAGTCTGCTAACACAAGACACTCTTGTTAACATTCAATGTTATCTATTAGACACAGTTATAGATATGCAATCTGTTAAAATAAATCAATATAGCTGTATTTATAACAAAATCAATCACGTAATAATGTATAAGAAAAAGAAGAGTTTTGTTAACTTATTAAAAAAACTTTACAGTAACAAATGCCACTTTGAAGCATGTACAGTTGTTTTACTCTGAGTAAAAAGGAGTGAGCCAGCTGTGAGCCCTTGGGACACAGTGGCATGTTAGAAAGTCCATTAGAAGCACAGGGATTGTTAGGCTTTACTGCACAGACCAGGGACACACCTACCCCTGCCCACCTCATCACTTAACCAATACAATCAGCTGCTTGGCATTAGGTGAAAGACTACACTATTTTAAGACAAAAAACACAACACAATATTTTCTAGAGATCAATATTTCCTGCATTGCATATTTGATCGATTACAATGTTTCATATCATATTGCAGCAGAATTCTGAGACCGGTTTGCCGGGCATAACGTTATGACTGTAGTACCACAAACTAAGCTATAAATCAACAAAGAGGTCAGAGTTGTGGGATTCCAAAACTCTTCACCCATGTATGCACATTCCCAGGTTCTACGCTCTTCAGTCAGTACATTTGCACCCCGGAACTTGAATGAGGCAGTGTAACACAGGAGTTAATATGGCTTCTCGTGATTATGTAGTACATTACCTTAGGCTTCCTTCAATTCATTATAATTACTCCATACATTGGTACAAATAATTGTTGTCAGTTTCTTAACGGAATGTCCTGGTGAACTCAAATATTGGTTGATGTGTATTAGGCCTACAATGTGTTAATGAATGTAGGGGAAGTTCTGGAAACCCAGCCGAGGAAGTGACCCTGATGTTATCACAGTAGTAACAAGTAGCACAGTAAATTAATGGGAGCACAGTTGCATTAAGTTGAGCTTTCAAAATTCAGTCACTTTCTGAGAAGTTTAAAGATCTGAAACAACACATTCCTCGACTTCGAGCACTATCATGCAATAAGCAAATCAGTGTATTAGTAGTTTCAGAGGACTTTTTCTGGCAGGATTTAATTGCTATTACAGGCGACAGTGGGTCTAGCCATTTGAATAGATCACAAGTTACACCAACAACCCTCTGACCACATTCAGATACTAAACATTCCATACACTGACAATTCACAATTCTCCTGTCATTAGAGTGAAGTCATTCCAGTTAATACCAACGCCCTTTCATCAGAGAGGAAGTGGGGCTTCCTTCCTGTCAGTTCTTACCAGGACCTTGGGTGATCTGGGGGTCTGAGCTGGGTTATACCTGGCTCTGTGGTTTAGATGAGTGGGGTCTGAGCTGGGTTATACCTGGCTCTGTGGTTTAGATGAGTGGGGTCTGAGCTGGGTTATACCTGGCTCTGTGGTTTAGATGAGTGGGGTCTGAGCTGGGTTATACCTGGCTCTGGAGCCAATTCCGGGGGTCCAGTTTAGCCCTCAAGTTCCTGAGGCTCTGACGGGCCGAAGAGGGGCGTGAGAAAGGGGTGCCGTCTGACAACTCAGGGCTGTGGCTGCCCTCGCTGGAGCTGTTACTGGAGGTAGAGCTGGAGCAGGACAGGGTGGCCTGGGGGACGCATTGGGCTGGGATGGGGGCAAGGGAGGAGGAGGAGGGGGGCTGACAGGAGCACTGTAACACCCCTCCATACCCCCTGCCCCTGAGGGTGCTGAGCTTGGCGTCCAGGGAGAGGGTGCGGGGGCGGAAGTGTGAGGAGGGGGAGGAGAGGGAGAGGGGCTCTGCCCAGCCACTGTAGCGGGAGCAAGGGCTGGTGCTGCAGGGGCTGTCGCTGTCCGAGGTCAGGCTGGCTTCTGAGGAGAGCAGGCCGGGCCGGGGGCAGCGCAGGGGGCTGTGGGGGAGGCGGTTGTGGGTGCGGGGGCAACCAGGAGACTCCTCGAACAGGGACATCCAGGGAGGAAGAGGGTCCCCAGCTGGCTCCTCAGCTCCAGCTCCTCCATCCGCCGCGCCAGGATGTCCGTCACCGTACTGATGTCATCAGAGGTGTCAATAACTAGGAGGAACAGAGGAAAGTCATTACTGTGGTCGGACAGACCGTCCTAATAACGCTGAGACAGTGGAATACAGTTCAGAGAGGCTAGACCTAGACTTGGTGATGCTAGTTGAAGGGGGGGGTGGGGTCAGGTTCAATACTGCAGTGTGTGAGTGGACCCCACTGGTACTTCACCTGTCGTTGTAATAGGAGGAGAGCAGAGCACGAATCTCAGCAGACACAGCATTATCCTGCAGCAAGATACCCTCACAGGACGGGATGGTGAGGGGGGCTAGGGTCCAGGGGGGGGGGCAGGTATGTGCATTGACGGGCAGGGTGAAATAAAGTTGTGATACATGATTTGGGGAATAATTGATGTGCATAACGCGGTAAAAAGGAGTTCATTTAGAATGTATGAATATTAGAATTCCATTGGAGTGTAAAATTAACAATGATGGGAATAGAATGATAATGGTGGGAAAAAGGGGGGAAATGTAATTTGAGCACAGGAACAAGGGAGAGTGGCAGGGAAGGTGATAGCCAAAAAGGAAGGAATGAGAAACACAAAGAGAGAGAGAGATAAAGGAAGAGAGAGAGAGAGTCAGCACGTCAGAGAAAAGAACACTTCCATCCATTATGCATAGAGGTTGGTTGGTGTGCTAGTGTGGTGGCAGGCAGCTCAGAGTAGAGTCCGATGGAGAGCTCATGCATATGTACCACCACTGTTAGAACAGTCAGAAACACGCATGTGGTTAAGGGGACTATAATCCTCTGGAAATATACTGAACAAAATTTAAAGTGTTGGTCCCATGTTTCATGAGCTGAAATAAAAATCCAGAAATGTTCCATACGCACAAAAAACGTATTTCTCTAAGATTTTGCCCACACATTTGTTTACATCCCTGGTAGTGAGCATTTCTCTTTTGCCAAGATAATCCATCCACCTGACAGGTGTGGCATATCAAGAAGCTGATTAAACAGCATGATCATTACACAGATGCACCTGGTGCTGAGGACAATAAAAGGCCACTCTAAAATGTGCAGTTTTGTCACACAACAAAATGACACAGATGTCTCAAGTTTTGATGGAGTGTGCAATTGGCATGCTGACTGCAGGAATGTCCACCAGAGCTGTTGACAGAGAATTTCTCTACCATAAGCCGCCTCCAAGGTTGTTTTAGAGAATTTGGCAGTACATTGAACCAGCCACACAACTGCAGACCACGTATAACCACGCCAGCCCAGGACCTCCACATCCGGCTTCTTTACCTGTGGGATCATCTGAGACCAGCCACCCCGACAGCTGATGAAATTGAGAAGTATTTCTGTCTGTAATAAAGCCATTTTTTCCGGGATTTTTTATTTATTGGCTGGGCCTGTCTCCCAAGTGGGTGGGCCTACCCATGGCTGCGCCCTGCCCCGTCATGTGAAATCTATAGATTAGTGCCTCATTTATTTATTTCTATTGACTGATTTCCTTATATGAACTGTAACTGAGTAAAATCATTGAAATTGTTGCATGTTGTATTTATATATTTTTGTTCCGTATATATTTAAATGTATTTGTTTTTGTAAACCTATTAACCTATTATTAAGCTATGATTTTTGTAACCCTAAACTTATAACTAACTAACAATTACTATATGTTCTAGATTTATTACTAATAAATAAAAGCGGAAAGAAACTCAAGTCTAAGTGTCCACAACATATTACTGAATCATATAAAAAGTATTATGGACAATTTGGGTCGCTGTCTTACCCATTTCGTGGTAAAGAGAACCCTGTTTCGATGGTGACCAGGGTTGGTTTCCGGGCGATGGCAGCTCAATCTTCATTAAGTCGTCACAGCACTGCTTCCATTGGCCTGCAGGGAAGAAGGAAACTGTCAGTCATCTTCCAACATCCAATCAACCTGAGAAAACCACGAACGACACATCAGGAGTCAATGAGCACATGAACAAGAGCATATCAGGACCTATAGTGTAGGGTGTGTATGTCTACTCTAGGGCCAGGAGTTTTCCCCTGAGCTCACCAATGAAGAACTCAGGCCCCTAATCATGTGATCAGCCTACTTACTCATGTCATAGAACTGTTGCCAGAAGGCCTCCATCCAGCGGTGTGTGTCTTCACGACTGTCTGCTGAGAGTGTGTGGTCACCTCCTCTCCTCCATAATGGTTACTGATACAGATACTCTGGGCCTTATTGTGGCGGTCCTTCTCTGACGCCCGTATTCTCGTCTTCTAACACACCGGATACACACACACACAATCAGCTAATAGTGTTGCATTTGACCAAATGATTCAATAACCCCCCAAAAAAGATGAATTTAAGCATCAAAGCATTTATTTCTCGTCAACTCACAGTGCGTGAATGCACTTACTGACACACAGAGCAGTGAGTGACATATATGCCAAGTCCACTCAAGTAACCTCAAGCATGAATCTGTCCCAGTTATCAGCTATCCAGGCTGTATCACATCCGGCCGTGATTGAGAGTCCCATAGGGCGGTGCACAATTGGCCCAGCATGGTCCAGGTTTGGCCCGGGGTAGGCCGTCATTGTAAATAAGAATTTGTTCATAACTGACTTGCCTAGTTAAATACGTCCCAATTGTCTCTCATTCCTCCCAAAGTGTGCACATGTTCACTTCCCTTCACTAATTTGAAAGGAAATGACTGGTATAATGGGTGGAAACTTCCTGTAGCCCCTGCCTCCACCAATCCAATGCTTTGGGAAGTAGTAAACGAGTGTACATTTCAGGAGAAAGGAGATATTATTGTGACACCCTAAAGACAGTACTCCAAATGTATTTCCCCATCCCCACCAGTAGGTGGCAGCAGTGCCCTGTTCCGCCTCACTGGGTTCAGCTTGATCCTGAGAGCAGAGCAGTCAGAGCTGCTGATTGATGCATGATTCTACAGAACTGTCTCTGTCTGAAGCTGAATGAGGACTTTTGCTGTGGGTCAGGGGCCACCAGCTAGCATGCTTTATTGTTTCATGTTGAGAGTGTGCGTATGTGGGACGTTTTTTTTCTCCATCCACTGACCTTATTGATGGAAATGGTAAAAGCCGGCTCTATGTTAGCCTCTACATCCTCTTGCCGGTGGTAACAGAAAAGGTTTGTCCCTTTAAGGACGCCGTAGACGTTTGTCCAACTCTGAGGGTCACCTCCAAACTGCTGTGAGAGATAGAGACGCTAATTAGAGAGAGAGAGAGACATGCCTTGCTATCCTCTCAAACACACACAGACACCCTCACCTTGACCTTCAAGCAGCCGCTCATCATCTGTTGGGTCATACAGTGAGGCTGGGCAGCCAGGCGACAACACACATTGCCGTAGAGAGGCACCCAGTGTGAACACTCCTCTACAGGGAACGACAGGGGGATAGAGAGAGAAAGGAATGAAACATCTACACACACACACACACACACACACACACACACACACACACACACACACACACACACACACACACACACACACACACACACACACACACACACACACACACACACACATAGCAGGGAATAAAAGTGTCACAGCTGCAAGGTGAGCCCCGAACAACAGTGGAGTGCCCATCAAACTTTATTACAGCTGTAAGTAAGGGGCAATGAATTAAGCAGCAGCACATGTCATGGTGTCTACTCCCCTGTACACCTCATCATTGGAGTTTTACACAGCACTGACTCCAATTTATTACTATGACCTTGACAATGACTGTCAGACAGCTAACATCGTGGCTGGGAGAGGGAGGGAGACTGGGATAAATGGAGAGAGAAAGACATGGGGAAAGAGGATATCTAGTCAGTAGCACAACAATGCATTCAACCAAAATGTTGTCTTCTGCATTTAACCCAACCCCTCTGAATCAGAGAGGTGTGGAGGGCTGAGAGAGCGAGAGGTACTGAAACAGAGGGAGGGAGAGAAAGAGAAGTCTGACCCATATTTACTGTACATGGATAAACCACATCCCTACTGTGATCTACCGTTGCCCGAGATGCTGAGGTCATGTGTGCGGAAGCTGTCCTGGACGTGTGACAGTGACAGGGTGGTGTGGGCCAAGAGATGGTACTTCGGTCCCCTGTGAACAGAACACATGGCAGAGGCACTGGTGAGCTGTGTGACTGTGGTACTAAATACACACGTCGGTGTCTACGTCAGTGACTTTGTGTGGGTGTTTCGCTGCAGGACTGCATACGTGTGTCTGTATGAATGACTGTACACTACATGCCTAGAAATACGTCTCAGGGTGTGTGAATATCACTAGAGAAGTAGCGTGTGTACACAACATAAACACACTCACACCACTGTGGGCAGAGGCAGCAGCAGCGTGGCTCCTCCTCCGTTGCTGATGGGGCTGCAGGCTCCAGGGTCCATGGCGACGCGGAGCTTCTTCCCTGCCGAACGGCCCAGAGAGCTGCTCAGTTTGCTGGCTAGTTTCCGAGACGTGCTCCCTGTCGAGTAGTCCTCCTCTGAACAGCAGCTGTACATCTCCACGCGCAGCTCAAATCCCGGCTGGCCTCGCTGCTTGATACGGCAAACACATATGGAGAGATACACAGTTATACGTGCATAGAAATGCATGCACACAGCAAAAACAAATATATACAAACACACACAGTCACACACACCGAAAACACATGCTTATACATACACAGAATGTACACTGAGTGTACAAACATTAAGAACACCTTCCTAATATTCAGTTGCAGCCCCTTTTGCTCTCAGAACAGCCTCAATTTGTCAGCTCATGGACTCTACAAGGTGTTGAACGTGTTCTACAGGGATGCTGGTCCATGTTGACTCCAATGCTTCCCACAGTTGTGTCAAGTTGGCTGGATGTCCTTTGGGTGGTGGACCATTCTTGATACATACGGGAAACTGTTGAGCGTGAAAACCCCAGCAACATTGCAGTTCATAACACAAACCAATGCGCCTGGCACCTACTACCATACTAAAATATTTTGTCTTGCCCATTCACCCTCAACTGGTGAATGGCACACATACACAATCCATGTCTCAATAATCTCAAGGCTTAAACATCCTTCTTTCACCTGTCTCCTCCCCTTCATCTACACTGATTGAAGTGGATTTAACAAGTGACATCAATAAAGGATCATAGCTTTCACCTGGATCCACCTGTCAGTCTATGTCATGGAAAGAGCAGGTGTTCATAATGGTTTGTACAGTCAGTGTACAGTACCAGTCAAAAGTTTGGACACCTACTCATTCAAGGGTTTTTCTTTATTTTTACTATTTTCTACATTGTAGGATAATAGTGAAGACACCAAAACGATGAAATAACACATATGGAATATTTAGTAATCATAAAAGTGATAAACAAATCAAAATATATTTTATATTTGAGATTCCTCAAAGTAACCACCCTTTGCCTTGGTGACAGCTTTGCAAACTCTTGGCATTCTCTCAACCAGCTTCATGAGGTAATCACCTGGAATGCATTTCAATTAACAGGTATTCCTTGTTAAAAGTTCATTTGTGGAATGTCTTTCCTTCTTAATGTGTTTGAGCCAATCAGTTGTGTTGTGACAAGGTAGGGGGGTATATAGAAGATAGCCCTATTTGGTAAAAGACCAAGTCCATGTTATGGCAAGAACAGAACAAATAAGCAAAGACAAACGACAGTCCATCATTACTTTAAGACATGAAGGTCAGTCAATGCGGAAAATGTCAAGAACTTTTAACGTTTCTTCAACTGCAGTCGGAAAAACCATCAAGCACTATGTTGAAACTGGCTCTCATGAGTAACGCCACAGGAAAGGAAGACCAAGAGTTACCTCTACTACTGAGGATAAGTTCATTAGAGTTACCAGCCTCAGAAATTGCATCCCAAATAAATGCTTCACAAAGTTCAAGTAACAGAGACATCTCAACATCAACTGTTTAGAGGAGACTGTGTGAATCAGGCCTTCGTGGTCGAATTGCTGCAAAGAAACCACTACTAAAGGACACCAATAAGAACAAGAGACTTTCTTGGGCCAAGAAACACAAGCAATGGATATTAGACCGGTGGAAATCTGTCCTTTGGTCTGATGAGTCCAAATTTCAGATTTTTGGTTCCAACCGCCGTGTCTTTGTGAGATGCAGAGTAGGTGAACGGATGATCTCCGCATGTGTGGTTCCCACCGTGAAGCATGGAGGCGCAGGTGTGATGGTACATTGCTGGTGACACTGTCAGTGATTTGTTTAGAATTCAAGGCACACTTAACCAGCATGGCTACCACAGCATTCTGCAGCGATATGCCATCCCACATGGTTTGCACTTAGTGGGACTGTCATTTGTTTTTTCAACAGGACAATGACCCAACAGACCTCCAGGCTGTGTAAGGGCTATTTGACCAAGAAGGAGAGTGATGGAGTGCTGCATCAGATGACCCGGCCTCCACAATCACCCGACCTCAACCCAATTGAGATGGTTTTGGAAGATTTGGGCCACAGAGTGAAAGAAAAGCAGTCAACAAGTGCTCAGCATATGTGGGGACTCCTTCAAAACTGTTGGAAAAGCACTCCAGGTAAAGCTGGTTGAGAGTGTGCAAAGCTGTCATCAAGGCAAAGGGTGGCTACTTTGAAGAATCTCAAATATAAAATGTATTTTGATTTGTTGAACACTCTTTTGATTACTACATGATTCCATATGTGTTATTTCATAGTTTTGATGTCTTCACTATTATTCTACAATGTAGAAAACAGTAAAAATAAAGAAAAACCCTTGAATGAGTAGGTGTGTCCAAACTTTTGACTGGTACTATATATGTATCAGTTACTGATACAGGATTTCAAAAATATATCCATTATCTACCTTAATCTTATCTATCTTTATCATACAATCATGACATTAAATAAACATGCCCTTATACAGACCAAACAACACTCTCTATATGAAAGATAAGACAGCAAGGCTGTGTTTACACAGGCAGCCCAATTCTGATATATTTCCACTAATTGGTATTTTGACCAATCAGATTAGCTCTTTTGCCAATAATTGTGTAAACGCAGCCTTAGATACAACACAACCCAAATAGGACTTACAACACTATGGTGTTGTCAAAGCAGATGTCGGTGAGTGTCCGGTCCACTATCACCATGTCTGTGTCGTGGATCTCCGCCCCCACCTGGAGCAGACAGAACACTGCACACCGATGCAGCTCTGAGAGAGGTAGAGAGAGAGAGAGGTAGAGAGAGAGAGAGGTAGAGAGAGAGAGAGGTAGAGAGAGAAAGAGAGGTAGAGAGAGAGAGAGGTAGAGAGAGAGAGAGAGAGGTAGAGAGAGAGAGAGGTAGAGAGAGAGAGAGGTAGAGAGAGAGAGAGGTAGAGAGAGAGAGAGAGAGGTAGAGAGAGAGAGAGGTAGAGAGAGAGAGAGGTAGAGAGAGAGAGAGGTAGAGAGAGGTAGAGAGAGAGAGAGAGAGAGGTAGAGAGAGAGGTAGACAGAGCGAGAGAGAGGTAGACAGAGAGAAGAGGGGGAGGTAGGCAGAGAGAGATAGAGAGAGAGGTAGACAGAGAGAGATAGAGAGAGAGGTAGACAGAGAGAGGGAGAGGTAGAGAGAGAGAGAGAGAGAGAGAGGTAGAGAGAGGTAGAGAGAGAGGTAGAGAGAGAGGTAGAGAGAGAGAGGTAGAGAGAGAGAGAGGTAGAGAGAGAGAGGTAGAGAGAGAGGTAGAGAGAGGTAGAGAGAGGTAGAGAGGTAGAGAGAGAGGTAGAGAGAGAGGTAGAGAGGTAGAGAGAGAGAGAGAGAGAGAGAGAGAGGTAGAGAGAGAGGTAGAGAGAGGTAGAGAGAGGTAGAGGTAGAGAGAGAGAGAGAGAGGTAGAGAGAGAGAGAGAGAGAGAGAGGTAGAGAGAGAGAGAGAGAGAGAGGTAGAGAGAGAGAGAGAGAGAGAGAGGTAGAGAGGTAGAGAGAGAGAGAGAGGTAGAGAGAGAGAGAGAGAGGTAGAGAGAGAGAGAGAGGTAGAGAGAGAGAGAGAGGTAGAGAGAGAGAGGTAGAGAGAGAGAGGTAGAGGGAGAGAGGTAGAGGGAGAGAGGTAGAGGGAGAGCGAGGTAGAGAGAGATAGAGGTAGAGAGAGAGGTAGAGGTAGAGAGAGAGGTAGAGGTAGAGAGAGAGGTAGAGGTAGAGAGAGAGGTAGAGAGAGAGGTAGAGAGAGAGGTAGAGAGAGAGAGGTAGAGAGAGAGAGAGAGGTAGAGAGAGAGAGAGGTAGAGAGAGAGAGAGAGAAGTGAGAAAAGCAGCATGTGGAAGACATTTGACTAGATTTCCCCACTTGAGAACTCCTCTGGCACTATCTGCACCCTCTGTGGATGTTTTAAACAGACGGAGGCTACAGAGTAAATGATTGGAGGATTGTGGGTTTGGCTGTCACACTGGCCAGACTGGGAGGAACAACACCAACTCTAGCAGCTGTTGGACTTGGACAGCCGCACTGTGAGAGTCTGGCCTAAGTAGCTTTAAGAGTGTTCTTCACATGCAGCACGGTGTGTGAGTGTATCATTTTACACTAAATGTATTTGGGAGTGTGAGTGTATCATTTTACACTAAATGTATTTGGGAGTGTGAGTGCAGGTGTGTATGTGCATGCATGTATCAAAAGCACACACTCTGTCCTTGCCATCTTGGGCTTCCTTATCTTCCCACTGCACTTAACAACCTGCACTAATTGCCTCATTAAGCTCCACCAAGGCTCCTGTCCCTGGAGTTCATTAGTATGCGTATAGATCTATTAGCTCATGCAGACCTCACCTAGGAGTCGGGTTTCAGACCTCACCAAGGAGTCGGTTTCAGACCTCACCAAGGAGTCGGGTTTCAGACCTCACCAAGGAGTCTTTTTACCATAACACGTAGCAGTCAATATAAACCAGAACACAGCAGTATCAAAAGAGCACCTAGAACTACAATTACCAGATCCTACGCAGATCCAGGCCTCTTTGCTGCAGTAGCACAGACAAAGACAACAGAACAGAAGAGGGCTGTCTGCGCGGCAGGTTTCTAAGCCCGAGGCCATCATACCCAATCACTTACTGTTGGAATGTCTGCTTGTCAGTGAGCTGCTGACTTTACAGAGGGAAAAATAGAAACGTACATACATTTCAATAGCCGTATAGAAGTTAAGATCTACACGTCTTTTTAAAAGAGCATGAACTGTTATGGTCAAATGTTCAGTGCTTCAGTTCTAATACATTAAGAGTTTTCTTGCCCAGGGCCCAAAGCGTCTCAGAGTAGGAGTGCTGACATAGGATCCGATCTCCCACCTGTCCATGTAATGTTATTCATTATCATCTAAAAGATTAAACTGATTCTAGATCAGCACTCCTACCCTGGGAGGCTTTGTGGATACCACTTTACCCAAATTCGAATCGATTCACATGGCTTCACTCACTCAGTTGACTCACATCACATCTCTTCACACAAAATCAAAGCAATGGATAATAGCACATTGATGAGTCTATTCACACCAGTTCTTGCACACTGACTCCTCACCTCCTTTATTCTTGAAGTACTCTGTGTCTTTCCACATGAGAGGGATCCGCAGGTCTGCAATGACAAAGGACAGTCAGAGTGACAGTGAAATCAGCCACAAATGTAACGTACACACACACACACACACACAGAAACACGTACCACACACACACACACACACACACACACACACACACACACACACACACACACACACACACACACACACACACACACACACACACACACACACACACACACACACACACACACACACACACACACACACACACACACAGATCCCTGATCTTTTATCTCCTCCATCAGGCAGTCACTGTCATAATGCCACTCGGTGTGTGATCTGTGTGTGTGTGTGTGGTGTGTGATCTGTGTGTGTGTGGTGTGTGATCTGTGTGTGTGTGCGCGCGCTTGTGTGTGTATGATGAATTTCTGTACAGTGGATGTCTAGTCTAACATAGTCCATGCTCTGAACTGAGCTTACTAGCTAAATGGCTTCCTGTCTACCCAGTCAATCAATGATAAGTCACAACTTCTGTTCATCAACTCAACAACTCCCTTTGTGTGTGTGTGTGCCCCTCTATCTGAGAGCAGTCCGAAGCAGACAGACAGGCCTCAGAGCCCTCTGTCCTCCTGTCCTCCCACTGAGCCAGCGCAGTTCATCATAATCCTTTAATTACCTATTTTCCTTTCTACTCCCACCCTCATCCTTTTATTTCGTTTAGTTTATTATGATCCCCATTAGCTTTTGCCGAAGCAGCAGCTACACTTCGTAGGGTCCACAAAAAACATGGCAAGTAACAAAACATTGATAGACAAGGAAAGTCACACAAATGTAAAATACAACGATATCCAAACAATGCAACTAAAACATTATACAAACAATACAACAACAAAAAATGATGGGTGTGTTAAGGGAAAGGTGTGCTGCTCTGTTTTGAGCCAGCTGCAGGTTTGCTAGGTCTTTCTTTGCAGTACATGACCATATTACCAGACAGTTATCAAGATAGGACCAAAGCCTGAACAACTAGTACAGTTGACTTTTGTCTAAAAATATATTGTATAACAGACCACTGCCCATGATAACTGACCATCCAATGTTATACCTAGAAGTTTGGCTTCCTCAACTTGCGCAATGATCACACCCTTTAATGAGTAGGAGTATGTTCACATGCAAACAATAATGAGACTATTGTGGATACTCAGATTAATATAATAGTTTGATTATAACATTTAAATGCTTTGGAAGAAGAACGATTTCTTTAATAATCCTGTTTACATGGACACATCTGAAATCAGGCTACCTGATGGCACTCTGATCAATGCCGAAAATTGCCAATCAAACTAAACGTTCTACCACAGCGACCATGTTATTTTTGGGAAGCATATTTGTTCTGAGTTTCGGACATAATATATGTTTGTTTGTGAAAACTACTTCTAAGACATGTACATCCAGTTCCGAACTCACTTCACTCGCGCTAAAGAGAGAGATTTGAGCTCCCGGTGCTGGCAGATCAGATACACCACTGGAATGCCCATTAAGATGTTTACACGTCCTGATAATTCAAAAGATTGCCCAGAAAACCAGGTGTTTTAATCAGCAGATGCTTATTTCGATTTTGACCGTACGCCGATTAAGATAAGTAGAATAAGGTGTTTACATGACTATTGCATAATCTGCCTACTGACATAATCAGTTGAATATCGAATTATTACTGTGCATGTCAACGTACTAAATATTTTGAATCAAACACAAATTTCAGTGAGCTCACTGGTTTTGGGTGCTGACATGTAGAGTGTGGAATCAGCCGCATACATACTCATTCTAGCTTTGTGTAAGACCAGTGGCAAATAATTTGTAAAAATAGAGAAGAGTAACGTTCCAAGGCAACTGCCCTGAGGGACACCGCACTGTACATATCTGATGTCAGAGAAGCTTCCATTGAATAATATTCTCTGTTTTTTGGGGGGGATAAATAACTCTCCAACCATGTGATGACAGGTGATGTAAAGCCACTGCAAGTTTGTTTTTTCTATTTATAATCAATAACATCAAAGGCTGCACTGAAACCTAACAATATAGCTCCAACTTATTATCCATTACCATTAACCAATCATCAGTCATCTAAGTCAGTGCAGTAGTAGTTGAGTGCCCTCTATACCCATGATGAAAGTGTCATGACACTGGCCTGTGGGTAAGGTTTATGACCCCCCCCCCCATAAATAACTTTCTCCCTTCCCTCTCTCTCTTGACTCTACAGAGGGACTCTTGAATAGCCTTTGTTAAACAGAGTCTGGGAACATCAAAGAAGTTGGGGGGAAATGTACCATATTTTCGTAATCCGACCAGTTGAACATATGCGTTGGTACTTAATGAATATGATGTCAGTTCGGTTGTCATCTGAGACATTCTCATCAATGATAGGATGACAAACTCTACAGTGGAAAGTCTACACAGAGTTATCAGATTCACATGGAATTGTTGAGCAATTTAAATCTTTGAATTTAAAATTATTGGTGAAAAGATTAAATGTAATTTTAGCTTCCAAATGAGAGATTTGGGTTTTCATAAGGTTAGGGCTCTGCTAATCAGTGGCCCGCCCCTGTGAAGAGACATGGGTTATAAAACTATGAAAACACACCCTTCTCCCTCCACTATTTAAAGCCCTTGACAAAAATGTAACCTCCTGTTCCGAGGACGACGGTCCATACGTTAAAAAGGACTAACATGTCAACTACAGAACTAAGCCAACCTCAGCGTGAGCTTTGGTTGTGAATGGTATGAACTTTGAACTCTTATTCACTAAAGAAGTGAGACATCCTAGCCGTTGAGTTAGCAACAGCAGCTGTAAATGTGGGCTAGGAAAGGACAGACAGAGTATCCCGTCTACCACACAACGACGACACTACAACGTATCCCGTTCACCACCAGAGACACTCTTCAAAGGACAAAGGACTCTGTTGGGCAACACGGCCTTCCATCTACCACCAACCTATTGAAGCGCAGCTCAGAGTAAATATTTATTGCATTTTCCTTTTCCAAATGGGCGGTAATTTAGAATGCATAGGATATTGTATTTACGATAGCACAGCTTCTCCCTTTGTTCCTCAGTCTTCCCGCTCTTTCACTCAAACCCAACCCACCAGGGACGTTTTCCTTTATGACATAATTGGTAATCAAGGTATGATTCATTCTGTGTATATGTAATTCTGTGTGATTAGTTAGGTATTTAGTAAATAAATAATTAAACCCAATTTTGTATTGCTGATTCAACTTGTTAGCCAGGGTTCGTGAAGATAACCAAGAATTTACAACTTTCAGATGAGACTGAAATAATGTGACGATTAACATTGACTGCCATTGATGTAAAATATTACTAGGTCTTTAAGAGTTTATTCGGAAGATAACAGCTCTATAAATATTATTTCGTGTGCCACAACTTTCTAGTTAATTACATTTACATGATTAGCTCAATCAGGTAATATTAATTACAGAGAAAGGATTTTATAGAATAGCATGTCATATCACTTAATCCGGCATAGCCAAAGACACGACAAAAGTCAGTAGTTAACTTGTCTGAAAAATAGCATTGTATTTGGTCAAACACAATCCTCTCCATCAATTTACTAAGAATAGGCAGCAAACTGATTGGGCGGCTGTTAGAGCCAGCAAAGGGTGCTTTACTATTTTTAGGCAGTGGAATTACTTTAGCTTCCTTCCATGCCTGTGGACACACTCTCCTATACGTTTGGTTAAAGATATAGCAAATAGGGGTGGTAATACGGCTCCGTTGTTAGAGCATGGTGCTTGCAATGCCAAGATTGTGGGTTCGAATACCAGGACCATAAATACATTTTAAAAAAAAGAAATGCACGCCTGACTAAGTCATTTTGGATAAAAGCGTCTGCTAAATGACATGTAAAAATGAAACATCCTCTCACGGTCAACTGCGTTTATTTTTAGCAAACTTAACATTTGTAAATATTTGTGTAAATAGTCTGATGATGCTGTGACACACCGCCCCAGACCATGACGGACCCTCCACCTCCAAATCGATCCCGCTCCAGAGTACAGGGCTCGGTGTAACGCTCATTCCTTCGACGATAAACGCGAATCCGACTATCACCCCTGGTGAGACAAAACCGCACTCGTCAGTGAAGAGCACTTTTTGCCAGTCCTGTCTGGTCCAGCGACGATGGGTTTGTGCCCATAGGCAACGTTGTTACCGTGATGTCTGGTGAGGAACCTGCCTTACAACAGGCCTACAAGCCCTCGTTGAGCCTCTCTCAGCCTATTGCGGAAAGTCTGAGCACTGATGGAGGGATTGTGCATTCCTGGTGTAACTCGGGCAGTTGTTGTTGCCATCCTGTACCCATCCGGCAGGTGTAACATTCAGATGTACCGATCCTGTGCAGGTGTTGTTACACGTGGTCTGCCACTGTGAGGACGATCAACTGTCAAACCTGTCTCCCTGTAGCGCTGCCTTAGGCGTCTCACAGTACAGACATTACAATTTATTGCCCTGGACACATCTGCAGTCCTCATGCCTCCTTGCAGCATGCCTAAGGCACGTTCACACAGATGAGCAGGGACCCTGGGCATCTTTCTTTTGGTGTTTTTCAGAGTCAGTAGAAAGGCCTCTTTAGTGTCCTAAGTTTTCATAACTGTGACCTTAATTGCCTACCGTCTGTAAGCTGTTAGTGTCTTAACGACCATTCCACATGTGCATGTTCATTAATTGTTTATGGTTCATTAAACAAGCATGGGAAACAGTGTTTAAACCCTTTACAATGAATATCTGTGAAGTTATTTGGATTTTTACAAATTATCTTTGAAAGACTTGGTCCTGAAAAAGGAACATTTCTGTTTTTGCTGAGTATATTTTAACACAGTCTGCTACCATTCTCAACAGTTTCCATCAATAGCTTTTCCACCTCTCCCACACGGACTTGACCAAAATAAAAACAGCAATCCTCTTCTTTCATTATTAGATCTTTTATACAAAAATATGATGGTTCACTGTTCAATGTTGTCATTTCATGTCTGAGTGTTTCCACTTTAGTAGTGAAATAGTCATTGAAATGATTGGCAATATCGAAAGGTTTTGTTATAAATGACCCATCACCTTCAATGAACGATGGAGATTAATTAGGTTTTCTGCCCATGGTATCATTTAAGGTACTCCAAAGTATTTTTCCATTGTGTTTTATGTAATTTATCTTTATTTGGTAATACAAGTTATTTTTCTTTGTGTTAAGTTTAGTCACAACATTTCTCCATTGACAATATGTCAACCAATCAGCTGAGCAGCATAACTTGTTTGCCACCTCTTTTGCATAATTTCTTTAAACAATAAAATGTTTAAATCCTCACCCCCTCATTCCCTCCCCCCCTAACGTCATCCTCACCCGTTCATTCCTTATCCCCCCAAACCCATTCCTCCCTCTCCCCCAAACCCATTCCCCCCCCAACCCATTCCTTCTCTTCCCCAAACACAGTCCTCCCTCTCCCCCCAAGCCCAGTCCTCCCTCTCCCCCCAAGCCAGTCCTCCCTCTCCCCCCAAACCCATCCCCCCAACCCATTCCTTCTCTCCCCCCAAACCCAGTCCTCCCTCCAAGCCCAGTCCTCCCTCTCCCCCCAAACCCATCCCCCCCAACCCATTCCTTCTCTCCCCCCAAACACAGTCCTCCCTCTCCCCCCAAGCCCAGTCCTCCCTCTCCCCCCAAACCCAAACCCATCCCCCCCTAAACCCATTCCTCCCTCTCCCCACCAAACCCATTCCTCCTCTCCCCCCAAACCCAGTCCTCCCTCTCCCCCCAAACCCAGTCCTCCCTCTCCCCCAAACCCAGTCCTCCCTCCCCCCAAACCCAGTCCTCCCTCTCCCCCCAAACCCAGTCCTCCCTCTCCCCCCAAACCCAGTCCTCCCTCTCCCCCCAAACCCAGTCCTCCCTCTCCCCCCTTACACCCAGCCTAACCCCTTATCCCACTCACCCTTTAAATTCACCCCTTTCCATAACCACATACCCTCACCCCTCCCTAGTGCGGGGTCCTCCTTGGGGGGTGGCTAAGAGACCCAGAGACGATCTTGCTTATCATGAGCCTGCCCCCCTCAGCATGACGGACAGCATATGCATGGCATAATAGGAGATGAGACAGGGTGTCAGGGCCTGGGGCTGATGAAGTGGACTACATGAAGCTCTGCTATTGGGTAGACATGCATCTTTCCTTTACATAGGTAAACACACACACACCACACACACACACACACAACACACACACACACACACACACACACACACACACACACACACACACACACACACACACACACACACCACACACACACACACACACACACACACACACACCTGGGGCCTACCTGAGATGGCCACCTTTCCTTTACAGGGTAGTCTGTCGTCCGTGGGCCCCTGCATCCGCTGACCTAGTAGAGACAGAAAGAAGAGGATGACAACGGAAATTCTAATTGTAAACCCTGCTCAATTGCACACTTAGAACACATTAAACCCTTCACCCTATGGGTATACCTCCATTTATGCGCCTCTAAGTTCCTACCCCGCCCCCTTGCCTTGCCCGTTTACCCTCTGACCTTAGTGCGACCCTCCTGCATGACCTGGGCCTCCTTCATCCTCTGCAGCTCTGACATGAAGGCCATGATGCGGATGTTGCAGGTGAGCAGGCTCTTGGAGGCCTCTAGGGCCTGGTCTCTCTGGGAGCAGGCAGCCAGCAGCTTACAGGCCCCGTCACGCATCCGGATCTCATGGTCTATCTTCTTCTGGATGTTACTGTCCTGCAGGCAGAGAGAGAGGGAGGAGAGATGGGTTAGGACATTTTACTGACTGGAACAGGGTTGGTCTTTGAGTGTGGAGTGAGACTGTAACAAGAGGGTAAGTGTGACAGTTCAATTTAAATGTGACAATGACTGTGAAGAAGAGCGTTTGTGTTTATGGGAGAGAGAGGGCAAACGTGTGTGTGTGTGTGTGTGTGTGTGTGTGTGTGTGTGTGTGTGTGTGTGTGTGGTGTGTGTGTGTGTGTGTGTGTGTGTGTGTGTGTGTGTGTGTGTGTGTGTGTGTGTGGTGTGTGTGTGTGTGTGTGTGTGTGTGTCTCTCTCTCTCTCGGGGCCCATTAGTGGAGTGTATCCCTGAAAGCGTTCTGGTGTCTCTGTGCGGTGAGGCGTGGGTCGGTCGGGGCATAGAGTAGTCAGGAAGAAGTTGTAAATATGCCCTTACGCCCTTCTGCCTCCCCTCCGGCACGCAGACACCAAGATGCTTAATCATTTAACATACACACCTGTCTATATAAGATCCCACAGTTGACAGTGCATGTCAGAGCAAAAACCAAGCCATGAGATCGAAGGAATTGTCTGTGACAGGATTGTGTCGAGGCACATATCTGGGGAACGGTACCAAAACATTTCTGCAGCATTGAAGGTCCCCAAGAACACAGTGGCCTCCTTCGTTCTTAAATGGAAGAAGTTTGGAAACACCAAGACTCTTCCTAGAGCTGGCAGTCCAGCCAAACTGAGCAATCGGGGGAGAAGGGCCTTGGTCAGGGAGGTGAGCAAGAACCCGATGATCACTCTAACAGAGCTCCTGAGTTCCTCTGTGGAGATGGGAGAACCTTCCAGAAGGACAACCATCTTTGCAGGACTCCACCAATAAGGCCTTTGTGGTAGAGTGACCAGACAGAAGCCACTCCTCAGTAAAAGGCACACGAAAGGCACCAGTGAAACAAGATTCTCTGGTCTGATGAAACCAAGATTGAACTCTTTGGCCTGAATGCCAAATGTCATGTCTGGAGGAAATCTGGTACCATCCCTACGGTGAAGCATGGTGGTGGAAGCATCATGCTGTGGGGATGTTTTTCAGTGGCAGGGACTGGGAGACTAGTCAAGATCAAGGAAAAGATGAAAGGCGCAAAGTACAGAGAGATCCTTGATGAAAAGTGCTCTGGAGCAGGTTAGGAACTCAGACTGGGGCGAAGGTTCAACTTCCAACAAGACAGCGACCCTAAGCACACAGCCAAGACAACGCAGGAGTGGCATCAGGACAAGTCTCTGAATGTCCTTGAATGGCCGAGCCAGAGCCCAGACTTGAACCCGATGGAAAATCTCTGGAAAAACCTGAAAATAGCTGTGCAGCGACGCTCCCCATCCAACCTGACAGAGCTTGAGAAGAATGGGAGAAACTCGCCAAATACAGGTGTGCAAAGCTTGTAGCATCATAACCTAGAAGACTTGACGTTGTAATCGCTGCCAAAAGTGCTTCAACAAAGTAATGATAAAAGGGTCTGAATACTTATGTAAATGTGATTTAAGTTTTTTTATTTTTAATAAATTAGCAAAATCAACGGCAGGAGAGGGAGGGAGGGAGCGAGGGGTAGGGCCAGGAGAGAGAGAGAGGGAGGGAGTAAGGGCAGGGCCAGGACAGAGAGAGAGAGAGAGAGAGAGAGAGAGAGAGAGAGAGAGAGAGTGTAAGGGACAGGGCCAGGAGAGGGAGGAGTGAGGGGCAGGGGTAGGCGAGGGAGGGAGCGAGGGAGGGGCAGGGCCAGAAGAGGGAGAGGGAGGGAGCGAAGGAGGGGCAGGGCCAGGAGAGGGAGAGGCAGGGCCAGGAGAGGGAGAGGGAGGGAGCGAAGGAGGGGCAGGGCCAGGAGAGGGAGAGGCTAGGGCCAGGAGAGGGAGGGGCAGGGCCAGAAGAGGGAGGGGCAGGGCCAGGAGAGGGAGAGGGAGGGAGCGAAGGAGGGGCAGGGCCAGGAGAGGGAGAGGCAGGGCCAGGAGAGGGAGAGGCAGGGCCAGGAGAGGGAGAGGCAGGGCCAGAAGAGAGGAGAGGCAGGGCCAGAAGAGGGAGAGGGAGGGAGCGAAGGAGGGGCAGGGCCAGGAGAGGGAGAGGCAGGGCCAGGAGAGGGAGAGGGAGGGAGCGAAGGAGGGGCAGGGCCAGGAGAGGGAGAGGCAGGGCCAGGAGAGGGAGAGGCAGGGCCAGAAGAGGGAGGGGCAGGGCCAGGAGAGGGAGAGGGAGGGAGCGAAGGAGGGGCAGGGCCAGGAGAGGGAGAGGCAGGGCCAGGAGAGGGAGGGAGTGAAGGAGGGGCAGGGCCAGGAGAGGAGAGGCAGGGCCAGGAGAGGGAGAGGCAGGGCCAGGAGAGGGAGGGGCAGGGCCAGGAGAACCGTGACTGCTGCAGTAGAGAGAGAGAGAGAGAGAGCGCCTACATTTTATAATTTATGCTGCTGCTCTTGCTTTTCACACCGGCACAGACACCCACATACACATGATACATACACACATGATAACACACACACTCTACACACACACATACACATGGATTTTGTATTGTAGATAAACTATATATACAACAGTGTGTGGACATCACTTCAATAGTGGATTTGGCTATTTCAGCCATACCCATTGCTGACTGGTGTATAAAATTGAGCACACCGCCATGCAATCTCCATAGACAAACATTGGCAGTAGAATGGCCTTACTGAAGAGCTCAGTGACTTTCAACGTGGCAGCGTCATAGAATGCCACCTTTCCAACAAGTTTGTCAAATGTCTGCCCCTACTAGAGCTGCCCCGGTCAACTGTAAGTGCTGTTATTGTGAAGTGGAAACGTCTAGGAGCAACAACGTCTCGGATGCGAGGTGGTAGGCCACACAAGCTCACAGAACGGGACGACTGACTGTTGAAGCGTGCAGCACGTGTAAAAATAGTCTGTCCTCAGTTGCACACAATGCTAAGATCACCATGCGCAATGCCAAGCATTGGCTGGAGTGGTGTAAAGCTCGCCGCCATTGGACTCTGGAGCAGTGAAAACACGTTCTCTGGAGTGATGAAACACGCTTCCCCATCTTGCAGTCCGACGGATGAATCTAGATTTGGCGGATGCCAGGAGAACATACCTGCCCGATATCATAATGCCAACTGTAAAGTTTGGTAGATGAGGAATAATGGTCTGGTGCTGTTTTTCATGGTTCGGGCCCCCTTAGTTCCAGTGAAGGGAAATCTTAACGATACAGCATACAATGACATTCTAGACGATTCTGTGCTTCCAACTTTGTGGCAACAGTTTGGTGGAAGGCCCTTTCCTATTTCAGCATGACAATGCCCCCGTGCACAAAGCGAGGTCCGTACAGAAATGATGGTTGAGATCGGTGTGGGAGAACTTGACTGGCCTGCACAGAGCCCTGACCTCAACCCCATCGAACACCTTTGGGATGAATTGGAACGCCGACTGCGAGCCAGGACTAATCGCCCAACATCAGTGCCCAGCCTCACTAATGCTCTTGTGGTTGAATGGAAGCAAGTCCCCACAGCAAGGTTCCAACATCTAGTGGAAATCCTTCCCAGAAGAATGGAGGCTGTTATAGCAGCAAAGGGGGGACCAACTCCATATTAATGAGTAAGATTTTGGAATGAGATGTTCGATGAGCAGGTGTCCACATACATTTGGTCATGTATTGTATGTGGTACTAGAGTAGTGGCCTGATGGCACACACTTAATGTGTTGTGAAAAGTATTATGACATGTAGTCATGTAATATTTAGTTTTTGTATATAACTGCCTTAATGTTGCTGCACCCCAGGAAAAGATCCTTAATAAATACAAATACAAGAGTGGAGCGTGTAGCTTGTTGTTGACCAATCATGAGTCATCAAAGCGGCATTATAAACTGGGTGGTTCGAGCCGTTAATGCTGATTGACTACAGCTGTGGTATATCGTACCGTTTACCATGGGTATGACAAAACATTTATTTTTACTGCTCTAATGACGTTGGTAACCCGTTTATAATAGCAATAAGGCACCTTGAGGCTTTGATATATGGCCAATATACCACGGCTAAGCGCTGTGTCCATAAGAACAGCTCTTAGCCCGTGGTATATTGGCCATATACCTCACCTGCTTGGGCATTATTGCTTAAATAAGCTACAGCCGTAGAGCCTCGCTCTGTGTGTGGCAAAAGTTTGAAGATATCTACACGAATCAATGGAAGATGGAATTAAAATGACAGAATTAAAAGTTAAAGGAGAAGGACCGCATCTGGATCCGACCAGGTCTGTACGGAACGGCTCTAGCTGTCCTCAGGTCCGTTTGGAACGATCTCTATATTTAAAAAAAAACAGATGCATATCAGGTCCGGATGGGAAAGCTCCAGGTCCATTTTGGAATTTGGACCCATGAAGACGTCTAAAACAAACAAGCACGCACGCACGCGCACACACACACACACACACACACACACACACACACACACACACACACACACACACACACACACACACACACACACACACACACACACACACACACACACACACACACACACACACACACACACACACACACACACACACACACTCCTGAACCATATTCTTCATCATAGCAGGTCTTTTGACCCGTCTTGTTTCATTTTCACTCATTGCTGCTCACTTGGCAAAGTTGGAGCAAACTCTCCCCACCTAGCGTCCTATCCCTGTGTAATTTGTGCGCCAGTCAATACACTTCTGCTGTGTCAGTGCTGCAATGCAGTTGGAATATCTTATTGCTCAATGAGTCCATTTTCCCCGTCTCTCTCTCCTTGCTCTCCCTCAGGTGATGTCATCAACCTGGGCGACAGGCAGCTAACGGTGCTGCACATGCCCGGCCACTCCCGGGGAAGCATCTGCCTGCACGACGGGGACAACAAGATGCTGTTCAGCGGGGACGTGGTCTATGACGGAGCCATGGTCGACTGGCTGCCCACCAGCCGGGTCAGCGACTACGTCAGTAGCTGTGAGCGCCTGGTGGGGCTGGTGGATAGTGAGCAGGTGGACCAGGTAATGCCGGGACACTATCACACGTTTGGTGCAAACGGCTCCACCACATCGCCTCGGGGTACATCGACAGAGCCGGCACCTGCCCGGCACGCTTCTCCACATTTGCCTGGAGGACCTTGGCCGGATTGGCGCTACGGGCGTCCAACACACGTGGCATCTGCTAGCCACATGAAGAGGCTGGCACCCCAGGTTGAATCTTTTGCAGAGTTAGACTGGGGGATGTGAATCACCCCCTCAATTAACAGGATTTCCTTGTATTGTCTATTATAAACTGATGTAATCCAATGTATGTTATTTTAAATGATTCATCAAAATGCCCCCATTAAATTACATCAGGCAATGATTGACAGAATATTGAGATTCCCATTATTACAGGATTCATTAAAGACTGGAAAATTAATCTTGTTTATTATGTAATATTAAGATAAATATTAAGTTGTGTGATCGTTGGAATGCTCTTTCCCATGAGGTAGCCTAGTAGTTAGAGCGTGGATTAGTAACTGAAAGGTTGCAAGTTCAAATCCCCGAGCTGACAAGGTACAAATCTGTCGTTCTGCCCCTGAACAGTTAACCCACTGTTCCTAGGCCGTCATTGAAAATAAGAAATTGTTCTTAACTGACTTACCTAGTAAAAAAATAAAATATGACAGTGTTTCTTAACCCCAGTACCTCGGGAGTCCCCACAACTACTTAAGCTCTTGATCATTAGTTGAATCAGGTGTGCTATCGCTGAGCTAAAACATATTTAAGAAACCATAGGGAGGCCCGCTTGGACTGGAGATGAATAACATAGTTCCCTTAGGGGACACAATGTGACAGCACAACACCTACACAGAGACCAACAGACACAGACAGACAGAGGGCATGACTCAGCAGTATCTTTTATAACCTTGTCCCCCAGGCTAAGAGAGAGGGAGCTGGTGGAGGAGACCTATATATTTTGTAACACTAGTCTTGGGCGGGCCAAGTTTTTTTCGGGCCGCCTATGAATAAAAAAAATAACATTTTCGGGGCGGATTTTTTTTGTCAGTGTTATCTAATATTTATATATTTATTAATTCCATTATTTTACTTTTAGATTTGTGTGTATTGTTGTGAATTGTTTTTAGATACTACTGCACTGTTAGAGCTAGGAACACAAGGATTTTCGCTACACCCGCAATAACATCTGCTAAATATGTGTATGTGACCAATAAAACTTGATTGACTAAAAACAGATATAAAGTATGTAGAAAAGATAAATGGGCCTATATATTTATAACTAGGATTATCTTTGAGAACTAACAATCACTGAAATAAAAGCTAGACAGTCAGGGAGAATAATTTAAAAAACATTTTTTTATGGATTTTGTTTGAGTCACTCAAACTTTTAGATTTGTGTGTCATTGCAAAATGTGTAGAATTGTAGGACATTTTCTTTAAAGAAAAAAAGTCAGCCTCATTGCAAAATGTGTAGAATTGCAGGAACTTTGCTTTAGAACAGCTACATGTAGTCACTGGGGCCAACAGGAGGGCCTCTAAGTATTTGTTAGTTCTCAAAGAGAATAAAGTTCCTGCAATTCTACACATTTTGCAATGAGGCTGACTTTTTTTCTTTTAAGAAAATGTCCTACAATTCTACACATTTTGCCATGGTTTATGCTATCTGAGTGACTCAAACAACATCCATTAATTAAAAAAAAAAAAATTCTCCCTAGCTTTTATTTCAGTGATTAAGTCAACAGCTGCACCATTGGCCATGCCCCCCACCTAAACCCCATTTTAATCCAGAAAAAGCCCCGCACTGTATAATCCATCACACTCGCAATAGAATAAAAGTGTTAGCACATTCTTGAAATGAGACAATCCAGTTACTGTGTGGTTTTTCCTTTCAACACTGTGAAAATGGCATTTAACAACAAGCACAAATTCCTATTGAAAGATTCATGTGACAGTTTGGCTGCTTCCCAATTCTTTACCCTTTTCCCAAAGTGTGCACTTTTACACTCCACATCATAGATTTAACAATGGTGGAAACTCTGTCTAGCAAAGGATTTTACCAATTCACAATTATTTTAAATCCATGACTGTTAATGTGTGGAAGTGCACACTGGGAGACGGGTGGAGAATCGCGACGCAGCCTTGGATTCCGTGTGCAGAGAATGATCGTGATAACTAGGTCAATGGCTCTTGGAGTACATTCAGACTTCAATTTTAAATGGATGAAATATTAATTCCGTCTCTAAACTATATATAAACAAAATACTTTGGCATGCACTCGTTTTATTATTTATTTTGAATAAAGTGTGTGGACATGCTCTGTAAATTGAATGGGTCTGTGTTGACATAGGTTTTTGGTCAACTGACACAGAGTTAGTCAACATTGACAAAAAGCACATGGTGTTTGATCGAGAGTGATGTTTGATCTAGGGTTAGTGGATGGCTTTAATCCTCATGTCATACTGACGTGACATTTCTACTGGGATTATATGATGTATATCATTTCCACTAAAAGGAGAGATATGACAGAATAAATAATCCAAGGCTGTTTCTGAATGGATACACCATTTATTATTGTTATGTTTAATACAATATTTAAAACATGACTGAGTCCTTATTTCTTTCTCCCCCAGGATGACGTGCATGCAGACAGTCTGCTAACACAAGACACTCTTGTTAACATTCAATGTTATCTATTAGACACAGTTATAGATATGCAATCTGTTAAAATAAATCAATATAGCTGTATTTATAACAAAATCAATCACGTAATAATGTATAAGAAAAAGAAGAGTTTTGTTAACTTATTAAAAAAACTTTACAGTAACAAATGCCACTTTGAAGCATGTACAGTTGTTTTACTCTGAGTAAAAAGGAGTGAGCCAGCTGTGAGCCCTTGGGACACAGTGGCATGTTAGAAAGTCCATTAGAAGCACAGGGATTGTTAGGCTTTACTGCACAGACCAGGGACACACCTACCCCTGCCCACCTCATCACTTAACCAATACAATCAGCTGCTTGGCATTAGGTGAAAGACTACACTATTTTAAGACAAAAAACACAACACAATATTTTCTAGAGATCAATATTTCCTGCATTGCATATTTGATCGATTACAATGTTTCATATCATATTGCAGCAGAATTCTGAGACCGGTTTGCCGGGCATAACGTTATGACTGTAGTACCACAAACTAAGCTATAAATCAACAAAGAGGTCAGAGTTGTGGGATTCCAAAACTCTTCACCCATGTATGCACATTCCCAGGTTCTACGCTCTTCAGTCAGTACATTTGCACCCCGGAACTTGAATGAGGCAGTGTAACACAGGAGTTAATATGGCTTCTCGTGATTATGTAGTACATTACCTTAGGCTTCCTTCAATTCATTATAATTACTCCATACATTGGTACAAATAATTGTTGTCAGTTTCTTAACGGAATGTCCTGGTGAACTCAAATATTGGTTGATGTGTATTAGGCCTACAATGTGTTAATGAATGTAGGGGAAGTTCTGGAAACCCAGCCGAGGAAGTGACCCTGATGTTATCACAGTAGTAACAAGTAGCACAGTAAATTAATGGGAGCACAGTTGCATTAAGTTGAGCTTTCAAAATTCATTCACTTTCTGAGAAGTTTAAAGATCTGAAACAACACATTCCTCGACTTCGAGCACTATCATGCAATAAGCAAATCAGTGTATTAGTAGTTTCAGAGGACTTTTTCTGGCAGGATTTAATTGCTATTACAGGCGACAGTGGGTCTAGCCATTTGAATAGATCACAAGTTACACCAACAACCCTCTGACCACATTCAGATACTAAACATTCCCATACACTGACAATTCACAATTCTCCTGTCATTAGAGTGAAGTCATTCCAGTTAATACCAACGCCCTTTCATCAGAGAGGAAGTGGGGGCTTCCTTCCTGTCAGTTCTTACCAGGACCTTGGGTGATCTGGGGGTCTGAGCTGGGTTATACCTGGCTCTGTGGTTTAGATGAGTGGGGTCTGAGCTGGGTTATACCTGGCTCTGTGGTTTAGATGAGTGGGGTCTGAGCTGGGTTATACCTGGCTCTGTGGTTTAGATGAGTGGGGTCTGAGCTGGGTTATACCTGGCTCTGGAGCCAATTCCGGGGGTCCAGTTTAGCCCTCAAGTTCCTGAGGCTCTGACGGGCCGAAGAGGGGCGTGAGAAAGGGGTGCCGTCTGACAACTCAGGGCTGTGGCTGCCCTCGCTGGAGCTGTTACTGGAGGTAGAGCTGGAGCAGGACAGGGTGGCCTGGGGGACGCATTGGGCTGGGATGGGGGCAAGGGAGGAGGAGGAGGGGGGCTGACAGGAGCACTGTAACACCCCTCCATACCCCCTGCCCCTGAGGGTGCTGAGCTTGGCGTCCAGGGAGAGGGTGCGGGGGCGGAAGTGTGAGGAGGGGGAGGAGAGGGAGAGGGGCTCTGCCCAGCCACTGTAGCGGGAGCAAGGGCTGGTGCTGCAGGGGCTGTCGCTGTCCGAGGTCAGGCTGGCTTCTGAGGAGAGCAGGCCGGGCCGGGGGCAGCGCAGGGGGCTGTGGGGGAGGCGGTTGTGGGTGCGGGGGCAACCAGGAGACTCCTCGAACAGGGACATCCAGGGAGGAGAGGTCCCCAGCTGGCTCCTCAGCTCCAGCTCCTCCATCCGCCGCGCCAGGATGTCCGTCACCGTACTGATGTCATCAGAGGTGTCAATAACTAGGAGGAACAGAGGAAAGTCATTACTGTGGTCGGACAGACCGTCCTAATAACGCTGAGACAGTGGAATACAGTTCAGAGAGGCTAGACCTAGACTTGGTGATGCTAGTTGAAGGGGGGGGTGGGGTCAGGTTCAATACTGCAGTGTGTGAGTGGACCCCACTGGTACTTCACCTGTCGTTGTAATAGGAGGAGAGCAGAGCACGAATCTCAGCAGACACAGCATTATCCTGCAGCAAGATACCCTCACAGGACGGGATGGTGAGGGGGGCTAGGGTCCAGGGGGGGGGGGCAGGTATGTGCATTGACGGGCAGGGTGAAATAAAGTTGTGATACATGATTTGGGGAATAAATTGATGTGCATAACGCGGTAAAAAGGAGTTCATTTAGAATGTATGAATATTAGAATTCCATTGGAGTGTAAAATTAACAATGATGGGAATAGAATGATAATGGTGGGAAAAAGGGGGGAAATGTAATTTGAGCACAGGAACAAGGGAGAGTGGCAGGGAAGGTGATAGCCAAAAAGGAAGGAATGAGAAACACAAAGAGAGAGAGAGATAAAGGAAGAGAGAGAGAGAGTCAGCACGTCAGAGAAAAGAACACTTCCATCCATTATGCATAGAGGTTGGTTGGTGTGCTAGTGTGGTGGCAGGCAGCTCAGAGTAGAGTCCGATGGAGAGCTCATGCATATGTACCACCACTGTTAGAACAGTCAGAAACACGCATGTGGTTAAGGGGACTATCATCCTCTGGAAATATACTGAACAAAATTTAAAGTGTTGGTCCCATGTTTCATGAGCTGAAATAAAAATCCCAGAAATGTTCCATACGCACAAAAAACGTATTTCTCTAAGATTTTGCCCACACATTTGTTTACATCCCTGGTAGTGAGCATTTCTCTTTTGCCAAGATAATCCATCCACCTGACAGGTGTGGCATATCAAGAAGCTGATTAAACAGCATGATCATTACACAGATGCACCTGGTGCTGAGGACAATAAAAGGCCACTCTAAAATGTGCAGTTTTGTCACACAACAAAATGACACAGATGTCTCAAGTTTTGATGGAGTGTGCAATTGGCATGCTGACTGCAGGAATGTCCACCAGAGCTGTTGACAGAGAATTTCTCTACCATAAGCCGCCTCCAAGGTTGTTTTAGAGAATTTGGCAGTACATTGAACCAGCCACACAACTGCAGACCACGTATAACCACGCCAGCCCAGGACCTCCACATCCGGCTTCTTTACCTGTGGGATCATCTGAGACCAGCCACCCCGACAGCTGATGAAATTGAGAAGTATTTCTGTCTGTAATAAAGCCATTTTTTCCGGGATTTTTTATTTATTGGCTGGGCCTGTCTCCCAAGTGGGTGGGCCTACCCATGGCTGCGCCCCTGCCCCGTCATGTGAAATCTATAGATTAGTGCCTCATTTATTTATTTCTATTGACTGATTTCCTTATATGAACTGTAACTGAGTAAAATCATTGAAATTGTTGCATGTTGTATTTATATATTTTTGTTCCGTATATATTTAAATGTATTTGTTTTTGTAAACCTATTAACCTATTATTAAGCTATGATTTTTGTAACCCTAAACTTATAAACTAACTAACAAATTACTATATGTTCTAGATTTATTACTAATAAATAAAAGCGGAAGAAACTCAAGTCTAAGTGTCCACAACATATTACTGAATCATATAAAAAGTATTATGGACAATTTGGGTCGCTGTCTTACCCATTTCGTGGTAAAGAGAACCCTGTTTCGATGTGACCAGGGTTGGTTTCCGGGGCGATGGCAGCTCAATCTTCATTAAGTCGTCACAGCACTGCTTCCATTGGCCTGCAGGGAAGAAGGAAACTGTCAGTCATCTTCCAACATCCAATCAACCTGAGAAAACCACTAACGACACATCAGGAGTCAATGAGCACATGAACAAGAGCATATCAGGACCTATAGTGTAGGGTGTGTATGTCTACTCTAGGGCCAGGAGTTTTCCCCTGAGCTCACCAATGAAGAACTCAGGCCCCTAATCATGTGATCAGCCTACTTACTCATGTCATAGAACTGTTGCCAGAAGGCCTCCATCCAGCGGTGTGTGTCTTCACGACTGTCTGCTGAGAGTGTGTGTGTCACCTCCTCTCCTCCATAATGGTTACTGATACAGATACTCTGGGCCTTATTGTGGCGGTCCTTCTCTGACGCCCGTATTCTCGTCTTCTAACAGACCGGATACACACACACACAATCAGCTAATAGTGTTGCATTTGACCAAATGATTCAATAACCCCCCAAAAAGATGAATTTAAGCATCAAAGCATTTATTTTCTCGTCAACTCACAGTGCGTGAATGCACTTACTGACACACAGAGCAGTGAGTGACATATATGCCAAGTCCACTCAAGTAACCTCAAGCATGAATCTGTCCCAGTTATCAGCTATCCAGGCTGTATCACATCCGGCCGTGATTGAGAGTCCCATAGGGCGGTGCACAATTGGCCCAGCATGGTCCAGGTTTGGCCCGGGGTAGGCCGTCATTGTAAATAAGAATTTGTTCATAACTGACTTGCCTAGTTAAATACGTCCCAATTGTCTCTCATTCCTCCCAAAGTGTGCACATGTTCACTTCCCTTCACTAATTTGAAAGGAAATGACTGGTATAATGGGTGGAAACTTCCTGTAGCCCCTGCCTCCACCAATCCAATGCTTTGGGAAGTAGTAAACGAGTGTACATTTCAGGAGAAAGGAGATATTATTGTGACACCCTAAAGACAGTACTCCAAATGTATTTCCCCATCCCCACCAGTAGGTGGCAGCAGTGCCCTGTTCCGCCTCACTGGGTTCAGCTTGATCCTGAGAGCAGAGCAGTCAGAGCTGCTGATTGATGCATGATTCTACAGAACTGTCTCTGTCTGAAGCTGAATGAGGACTTTTTGCTGTGGGTCAGGGGCCACCAGCTAGCATGCTTTATTGTTTCATGTTGAGAGTGTGCGTATGTGGGACGTTTTTTTTCTCCATCCACTGACCTTATTGATGGAAATGGTAAAAGCCGGCTCTATGTTAGCCTCTACATCCTCTTGCCGGTGGTAACAGAAAAGGTTTGTCCCTTTAAGGACGCCGTAGACGTTTGTCCAACTCTGAGGGTCACCTCCAAACTGCTGTGAGAGATAGAGACGCTAATTAGAGAGAGAGAGAGACATGCCTTGCTATCCTCTCAAACACACACAGACACCCTCACCTTGACCTTCAAGCAGCCGCTCATCATCTGTTGGGTCATACAGTGAGGCTGGGCAGCCAGGCGACAACACACATTGCCGTAGAGAGGCACCCAGTGTGAACACTCCTCTACAGGGAACGACAGGGGGATAGAGAGAGAAAGGAATGAAACATCTACACACACACACACACACACACACACACACACACACACACACACACACACACACACACACACACACACACACACACACACACACACACAATAGCAGGGAATACAAGTGTCACAGCTGCAAGGTGAGCCCCGAACAACAGTGGAGTGCCCATCAAACTTTATTACAGCTGTAAGTAAGGGGCAATGAATTAAGCAGCAGCACATGTCATGGTGTCTACTCCCCTGTACACCTCATCATTGGAGTTTTACACAGCACTGACTCCAATTTATTACTATGACCTTGACAATGACTGTCAGACAGCTAACATCGTGGCTGGGAGAGGGAGGGAGACTGGGATAAATGGAGAGAGAAAGACATGGGGAAAGAGGATATCTAGTCAGTAGCACAACAATGCATTCAACCAAAATGTTGTCTTCTGCATTTAACCCAACCCCTCTGAATCAGAGAGGTGTGGAGGGCTGAGAGAGCGAGAGGTACTGAAACAGAGGGAGGGAGAGAAAGAGAAGTCTGACCCATATTTACTGTACATGGATAAACCACATCCCTACTGTGATCTACCGTTGCCCGAGATGCTGAGGTCATGTGTGCGGAAGCTGTCCTGGACGTGTGACAGTGACAGGGTGGTGTGGGCCAAGAGATGGTACTTCGGTCCCCTGTGAACAGAACACATGGCAGAGGCACTGGTGAGCTGTGTGACTGTGGTACTAAATACACACGTCGGTGTCTACGTCAGTGACTTTGTGTGGGTGTTTCGCTGCAGGACTGCATACGTGTGTCTGTATGAATGACTGTACACTACATGCCTAGAAATACGTCTCAGGGTGTGTGAATATCACTAGAGAAGTAGCGTGTGTACACAACATAAACACACTCACACCACTGTGGGCAGAGGCAGCAGCAGCGTGGCTCCTCCTCCGTTGCTGATGGGGCTGCAGGCTCCAGGGTCCATGGCGACGCGGAGCTTCTTCCCTGCCGAACGGCCCAGAGAGCTGCTCAGTTTGCTGGCTAGTTTCCGAGACGTGCTCCCTGTCGAGTAGTCCTCCTCTGAACAGCAGCTGTACATCTCCACGCGCAGCTCAAATCCCGGGCTGGCCTCGCTGCTTGATACGGCAAACACATATGGAGAGATACACAGTTATACGTGCATAGAAATGCATGCACACAGCAAAAACAAATATATACAAACACACACAGTCACACACACCGAAAACACATGCTTATACATACACAGAATGTACACTGAGTGTACAAACATTAAGAACACCTTCCTAATATTCAGTTGCAGCCCCTTTTGCTCTCAGAACAGCCTCAATTTGTCAGCTCATGGACTCTACAAGGTGTTGAACGTGTTCTACAGGGATGCTGGTCCATGTTGACTCCAATGCTTCCCACAGTTGTGTCAAGTTGGCTGGATGTCCTTTGGGTGGTGGACCATTCTTGATACATACGGGAAACTGTTGAGCGTGAAAACCCCAGCAACATTGCAGTTCATAACACAAACCAATGCGCCTGGCACCTACTACCATACTAAAATATTTTGTCTTGCCCATTCACCCTCAACTGGTGAATGGCACACATACACAATCCATGTCTCAATAATCTCAAGGCTTAAACATCCTTCTTTCACCTGTCTCCTCCCCTTCATCTACACTGATTGAAGTGGATTTAACAAGTGACATCAATAAAGGATCATAGCTTTCACCTGGATCCACCTGTCAGTCTATGTCATGGAAAGAGCAGGTGTTCATAATGGTTTGTACAGTCAGTGTACAGTACCAGTCAAAAGTTTGGACACCTACTCATTCAAGGGTTTTTCTTTATTTTTACTATTTTCTACATTGTAGGATAATAGTGAAGACACCAAAACGATGAAATAACACATATGGAATATTTAGTAATCATAAAAGTGATAAACAAATCAAAATATATTTTATATTTGAGATTCCTCAAAGTAACCACCCTTTGCCTTGGTGACAGCTTTGCAAACTCTTGGCATTCTCTCAACCAGCTTCATGAGGTAATCACCTGGAATGCATTTCAATTAACAGGTATTCCTTGTTAAAAGTTCATTTGTGGAATGTCTTTCCTTCTTAATGTGTTTGAGCCAATCAGTTGTGTTGTGACAAGGTAGGGGGGTATATAGAAGATAGCCCTATTTGGTAAAAGACCAAGTCCATGTTATGGCAAGAACAGAACAAATAAGCAAAGACAAACGACAGTCCATCATTACTTTAAGACATGAAGGTCAGTCAATGCGGAAAATGTCAAGAACTTTTAACGTTTCTTCAACTGCAGTCGGAAAAACCATCAAGCACTATGTTGAAACTGGCTCTCATGAGTAACGCCACAGGAAAGGAAGACCAAGAGTTACCTCTACTACTGAGGATAAGTTCATTAGAGTTACCAGCCTCAGAAATTGCATCCCAAATAAATGCTTCACAAAGTTCAAGTAACAGAGACATCTCAACATCAACTGTTTAGAGGAGACTGTGTGAATCAGGCCTTCGTGGTCGAATTGCTGCAAAGAAACCACTACTAAAGGACACCAATAAGAACAAGAGACTTTCTTGGGCCAAGAAACACAAGCAATGGATATTAGACCGGTGGAAATCTGTCCTTTGGTCTGATGAGTCCAAATTTCAGATTTTTGGTTCCAACCGCCGTGTCTTTGTGAGATGCAGAGTAGGTGAACGGATGATCTCCGCATGTGTGGTTCCCACCGTGAAGCATGGAGGCGCAGGTGTGATGGTACATTGCTGGTGACACTGTCAGTGATTTGTTTAGAATTCAAGGCACACTTAACCAGCATGGCTACCACAGCATTCTGCAGCGATATGCCATCCCACATGGTTTGCACTTAGTGGGACTGTCATTTGTTTTTCAACAGGACAATGACCCAACAGACCTCCAGGCTGTGTAAGGGCTATTTGACCAAGAAGGAGAGTGATGGAGTGCTGCATCAGATGACCCGGCCTCCACAATCACCCGACCTCAACCCAATTGAGATGGTTTTGGAAGATTTGGGCCACAGAGTGAAAGAAAAGCAGTCAACAAGTGCTCAGCATATGTGGGGACTCCTTCAAAACTGTTGGAAAAGCATTCCAGGTAAAGCTGGTTGAGAGTGTGCAAAGCTGTCATCAAGGCAAAGGGTGGCTACTTTGAAGAATCTCAAATATAAAATGTATTTTGATTTGTTGAACACTCTTTTGATTACTACATGATTCCATATGTGTTATTTCATAGTTTTGATGTCTTCACTATTATTCTACAATGTAGAAAACAGTAAAAATAAAGAAAAACCCTTGAATGAGTAGGTGTGTCCAAACTTTTGACTGGTACTATATATGTATCAGTTACTGATACAGGATTTCAAAAATATATCCATTATCTACCTTAATCTTATCTATCTTTATCATACAATCATGACATTAAATAAACATGCCCTTATACAGACCAAACAACACTCTCTATATGAAAGATAAGACAGCAAGGCTGTGTTTACACAGGCAGCCCAATTCTGATATATTTCCACTAATTGGTATTTTGACCAATCAGATTAGCTCTTTTGCCAATAATTGTGTAAACGCAGCCTTAGATACAACACAACCCAAATAGGACTTACAACACTATGGTGTTGTCAAAGCAGATGTCGGTGAGTGTCCGGTCCACTATCACCATGTCTGTGTCGTGGATCTCCGCCCCCACCTGGAGCAGACAGAACACTGCACACCGATGCAGCTCTGAGAGAGGTAGAGAGAGAGAGAGGTAGAGAGAGAGAGAGGTAGAGAGAGAGAGAGGTAGAGAGAGAGAGAGAGGGAGAGAGAGAGAGAGGTAGAGAGAGAGAGAGAGAGGTAGAGAGAGAGAGAGGTAGAGAGAGAGAGAGGTAGAGAGAGAGAGAGGTAGAGAGAGAGAGAGAGAGAGGTAGAGAGAGAGAGAGGAGAGTAGAGAGAGAGAGGTAGAGAGAGAGAGAGGTAGAGAGAGGTAGAGAGAGAGAGAGAGAGAGGTAGAGAGAGAGGTAGACAGAGCGAGAGAGAGGTAGACAGAGAGAAGAGGGGGAGGTAGGCAGAGAGAGATAGAGAGAGAGGTAGACAGAGAGAGATAGAGAGAGAGGTAGACAGAGAGAGGGAGAGGTAGAGAGAGAGAGAGAGAGAGAGGTAGAGAGAGGTAGAGAGAGAGGTAGAGAGAGAGGTAGAGAGAGAGAGGTAGAGAGAGAGAGAGGTAGAGAGAGAGAGAGGTAGAGAGAGAGAGGTAGAGAGAGAGGTAGAGAGAGGTAGAGAGGTAGAGAGAGAGGTAGAGAGAGAGGTAGAGAGGTAGAGAGAGAGAGAGAGAGGTAGAGAGAGAGGTAGAGAGAGAGGTAGAGAGAGGTAGAGAGAGGTAGAGGTAGAGAGAGAGAGAGAGAGGTAGAGAGAGAGAGAGAGAGAGAGAGGTAGAGAGAGAGAGAGAGAGAGAGGTAGAGAGAGAGAGAGAGAGAGAGAGGTAGAGAGGTAGAGAGAGAGAGAGAGGTAGAGAGAGAGAGAGAGAGGTAGAGAGAGAGAGAGAGGTAGAGAGAGAGAGAGAGGTAGAGAGAGAGAGGTAGAGAGAGAGAGGTAGAGGGAGAGAGGTAGAGGGAGAGAGGTAGAGGGAGAGCGAGGTAGAGAGAGATAGAGGTAGAGAGAGAGGTAGAGGTAGAGAGAGAGGTAGAGGTAGAGAGAGAGGTAGAGAGAGAGGTAGAGAGAGAGAGGTAGAGAGAGAGAGAGAGAGAGGTAGAGAGAGAGAGAGGTAGAGAGAGAGAGAGGTAGAGAGAGAGAGAGAGAAGTGAGAAAAGCAGCATGTGGAAGACATTTGACTAGATTTCCCCACTTGAGAACTCCTCTGGCACTATCTGCACCCTCTGTGGATGTTTTAAACAGACGGAGGCTACAGAGTAAATGATTGGAGGATTGTGGGTTTGGCTGTCACACTGGCCAGACTGGGAGGAACAACACCAACTCTAGCAGCTGTTGGACTTGGACAGCCGCACTGTGAGAGTCTGGCCTAAGTAGCTTTAAGAGTGTTCTTCACATGCAGCACGGTGTGTGAGTGTATCATTTTACACTAAATGTATTTGGGAGTGTGAGTGTATCATTTTACACTAAATGTATTTGGGAGTGTGAGTGCAGGTGTGTATGTGCATGCATGTATCAAAAGCACACACTCTGTCCTTGCCATCTTGGGCTTCCTTATCTTCCCACTGCACTTAACAACCTGCACTAATTGCCTCATTAAGCTCCACCAAGGCTCCTGTCCCTGGAGTTCATTAGTATGCGTATAGATCTATTAGCTCATGCAGACCTCACCTAGGAGTCGGGTTTCAGACCTCACCAAGGAGTCGGGTTTCAGACCTCACCAAGGAGTCGGGTTTCAGACCTCACCAAGGAGTCTTTTTACCATAACACGTAGCAGTCAATATAAACCAGAACACAGCAGTATCAAAAGAGCACCTAGAACTACAATTACCAGATCCTACGCAGATCCAGGCCTCTTTGCTGCAGTAGCACAGACAAAGACAACAGAACAGAAGAGGGCTGTCTGCGCGGCAGGTTTCTAAGCCCGAGGCCATCATACCCAATCACTTACTGTTGGAATGTCTGCTTGTCAGTGAGCTGCTGACTTTACAGAGGGAAAAATAGAAACGTACATACATTTCAATAGCCGTATAGAAGTTAAGATCTACACGTCTTTTTAAAAGAGCATGAACTGTTATGGTCAAATGTTCAGTGCTTCAGTTCTAATACATTAAGAGTTTTCTTGCCCAGGGCCCAAAGCGTCTCAGAGTAGGAGTGCTGACATAGGATCCGATCTCCCACCTGTCCATGTAATGTTATTCATTATCATCTAAAAGATTAAACTGATTCTAGATCAGCACTCCTACCCTGGGAGGCTTTGTGGATACCACTTTACCCAAATTCGAATCGATTCACATGGCTTCACTCACTCAGTTGACTCACATCACATCTCTTCACACAAAATCAAAGCAATGGATAATAGCACATTGATGAGTCTATTCACACCAGTTCTTGCACACTGACTCCTCACCTCCTTTATTCTTGAAGTACTCTGTGTCTTTCCACATGAGAGGGATCCGCAGGTCTGCAATGACAAAGGACAGTCAGAGTGACAGTGAAATCAGCCACAAATGTAACGTACACACACACACACACACAGAAACACGTACCACACACACACACACACACACACACACACACACACACACACACACACACACACACACACACACACACACACACACACACACACACACACACACACACACACACACACACACACACACACACACACACACACACAGATCCCTGATCTTTTATCTCCTCCATCAGGCAGTCACTGTCATAATGCCACTCGGTGTGTGATCTGTGTGTGTGTGTGTGGTGTGTGATCTGTGTGTGTGTGGTGTGTGATCTGTGTGTGTGTGCGCGCGCTTGTGTGTGTATGATGAATTTCTGTACAGTGGATGTCTAGTCTAACATAGTCCATGCTCTGAACTGAGCTTACTAGCTAAATGGCTTCCTGTCTACCCAGTCAATCAATGATAAGTCACAACTTCTGTTCATCAACTCAACAACTCCCTTTGTGTGTGTGTGTGCCCCTCTATCTGAGAGCAGTCCGAAGCAGACAGACAGGCCTCAGAGCCCTCTGTCCTCCTGTCCTCCCACTGAGCCAGCGCAGTTCATCATAATCCTTTAATTACCTATTTTCCTTTCTACTCCCACCCTCATCCTTTTATTTCGTTTAGTTTATTATGATCCCCATTAGCTTTTGCCGAAGCAGCAGCTACACTTCGTAGGGTCCACAAAAAACATGGCAAGTAACAAAACATTGATAGACAAGGAAAGTCACACAAATGTAAAATACAACGATATCCAAACAATGCAACTAAAACATTATACAAACAATACAACAACAAAAAATGATGGGTGTGTTAAGGGAAAGGTGTGCTGCTCTGTTTTGAGCCAGCTGCAGGTTTGCTAGGTCTTTCTTTGCAGTACATGACCATATTACCAGACAGTTATCAAGATAGGACCAAAGCCTGAACAACTAGTACAGTTGACTTTTGTCTAAAAAATATATTGTATAACAGACCACTGCCCATGATAACTGACCATCCAATGTTATACCTAGAAGTTTGGCTTCCTCAACTTGCGCAATGATCACACCCTTTAATGAGTAGGAGTATGTTCACATGCAAACAATAATGAGACTATTGTGGATACTCAGATTAATATAATAGTTTGATTATAACATTTAAATGCTTTGGAAGAAGAACGATTTCTTTAATAATCCTGTTTACATGGACACATCTGAAATCAGGCTACCTGATGGCACTCTGATCAATGCCGAAAATTGCCAATCAAACTAAACGTTCTACCACAGCGACCATGTTATTTTTGGGAAGCATATTTGTTCTGAGTTTCGGACATAATATATGTTTGTTTGTGAAAACTACTTCTAAGACATGTACATCCAGTTCCGAACTCACTTCACTCGCGCTAAAGAGAGAGATTTGAGCTCCCGGTGCTGGCAGATCAGATACACCACTGGAATGCCCATTAAGATGTTTACACGTCCTGATAATTCAAAAGATTGCCCAGAAAACCAGGTGTTTTAATCAGCAGATGCTTATTTCGATTTTGACCGTACGCCGATTAAGATAAGTAGAATAAGGTGTTTACATGACTATTGCATAATCTGCCTACTGACATAATCAGTTGAATATCGAATTATTACTGTGCATGTCAACGTACTAAATATTTTGAATCAAACACAAATTTCAGTGAGCTCACTGGTTTTGGGTGCTGACATGTAGAGTGTGGAATCAGCCGCATACATACTCATTCTAGCTTTGTGTAAGACCAGTGGCAAATAATTTGTAAAAATAGAGAAGAGTAACGTTCCAAGGCAACTGCCCTGAGGGACACCGCACTGTACATATCTGATGTCAGAGAAGCTTCCATTGAATAATATTCTCTGTTTTTTGGGGGGGATAAATAACTCTCCAACCATGTGATGACAGGTGATGTAAAGCCACTGCAAGTTTGTTTTTTCTATTTATAATCAATAACATCAAAGGCTGCACTGAAACCTAACAATATAGCTCCAACTTATTATCCATTACCATTAACCAATCATCAGTCATCTAAGTCAGTGCAGTAGTAGTTGAGTGCCCTCTATACCCATGATGAAAGTGTCATGACACTGGCCTGTGGGTAAGGTTTATGACCCCCCCCCCCATAAATAACTTTCTCCCTTCCCTCTCTCTCTTGACTCTACAGAGGGACTCTTGAATAGCCTTTGTTAAACAGAGTCTGGGAACATCAAAGAAGTTGGGGGGAAATGTACCATATTTTCGTAATCCGACCAGTTGAACATATGCGTTGGTACTTAATGAATATGATGTCAGTTCGGTTGTCATCTGAGACATTCTCATCAATGATAGGATGACAAACTCTACAGTGGAAAGTCTACACAGAGTTATCAGATTCACATGGAATTGTTGAGCAATTTAAATCTTTGAATTTAAAATTATTGGTGAAAAGATTAAATGTAATTTTAGCTTCCAAATGAGAGATTTGGGTTTTCATAAGGTTAGGGCTCTGCTAATCAGTGGCCCGCCCCTGTGAAGAGACATGGGTTATAAAACTATGAAAACACACCCTTCTCCCTCCACTATTTAAAGCCCTTGACAAAAATGTAACCTCCTGTTCCGAGGACGACGGTCCATACGTTAAAAAGGACTAACATGTCAACTACAGAACTAAGCCAACCTCAGCGTGAGCTTTGGTTGTGAATGGTATGAACTTTGAACTCTTATTCACTAAAGAAGTGAGACATCCTAGCCGTTGAGTTAGCAACAGCAGCTGTAAATGTGGGCTAGGAAAGGACAGACAGAGTATCCCGTCTACCACACAACGACGACACTACAACGTATCCCGTTCACCACCAGAGACACTCTTCAAAGGACAAAGGACTCTGTTGGGCAACACGGCCTTCCATCTACCACCAACCTATTGAAGCGCAGCTCAGAGTAAATATTTATTGCATTTCCTTTTCCAAATGGGCGGTAATTTAGAATGCATAGGATATTGTATTTACGATAGCACAGCTTCTCCCTTTGTTCCTCAGTCTTCCCGCTCTTTCACTCAAACCCAACCCACCAGGGACGTTTTCCTTTATGACATAATTGGTAATCAAGGTATGATTCATTCTGTGTATATGTAATTCTGTGTGATTAGTTAGGTATTTAGTAAATAAATAATTAAACCCAATTTTGTATTGCTGATTCAACTTGTTAGCCAGGGTTCGTGAAGATAACCAAGAATTTACAACTTTCAGATGAGACTGAAATAATGTGACGATTAACATTGACTGCCATTGATGTAAAATATTACTAGGTCTTTAAGAGTTTATTCGGAAGATAACAGCTCTATAAATATTATTTCGTGGTGCCACAACTTTCTAGTTAATTACATTTACATGATTAGCTCAATCAGGTAATATTAATTACAGAGAAAGGATTTTATAGAATAGCATGTCATATCACTTAATCCGGCATAGCCAAAGACACGACAAAAGTCAGTAGTTAACTTGTCTGAAAAATAGCATTGTATTTGGTCAAACACAATCCTCTCCATCAATTTACTAAGAATAGGCAGCAAACTGATTGGGCGGCTGTTAGAGCAGCAAAGGGTGCTTTACTATTTTTAGGCAGTGGAATTACTTTAGCTTCCTTCCATGCCTGTGGACACACTCTCCTATACGTTTGGTTAAAGATATAGCAAATAGGGGTGGTAATACGGCTCCGTTGGTAGAGCATGGTGCTTGCAATGCCAAGATTGTGGGTTCGAATACCAGGACCATAAATACATTTAAAAAAAGAAATGCACGCCTGACTAAGTCATTTTGGATAAAAGCGTCTGCTAAATGACATGTAAAAAATGAAACATCCTCTCACGGTCAACTGCGTTTATTTTTAGCAAACTTAACATTTGTAAATATTTGTGTAAATAGTCTGATGATGCTGTGACACACCGCCCCAGACCATGACGGACCCTCCACCTCCAAATCGATCCCGCTCCAGAGTACAGGGCTCGGTGTAACGCTCATTCCTTCGACGATAAACGCGAATCCGACTATCACCCCTGGTGAGACAAAACCGCAACTCGTCAGTGAAGAGCACTTTTTGCCAGTCCTGTCTGGTCCAGCGACGATGGGTTTGTGCCCATAGGCAACGTTGTTACCGGTGATGTCTGGTGAGGACCTGCCTTACAACAGGCCTACAAGCCCTCGGTGAGCCTCTCTCAGCCTATTGCGGAAAGTCTGAGCACTGATGGAGGGATTGTGCATTCCTGGTGTAACTCGGGCAGTTGTTGTTGCCATCCTGTACCCATCCGGCAGGTGTAACATTCAGATGTACCGATCCTGTGCAGGTGTTGTTACACGTGGTCTGCCACTGTGAGGACGATCAACTGTCAAACCTGTCTCCCTGTAGCGCTGCCTTAGGCGTCTCACAGTACAGACATTACAATTTATTGCCCTGGACACATCTGCAGTCCTCATGCCTCCTTGCAGCATGCCTAAGGCACGTTCACACAGATGAGCAGGGACCCTGGGCATCTTTCTTTTGGTGTTTTTCAGAGTCAGTAGAAAGGCCTCTTTAGTGTCCTAAGTTTTCATAACTGTGACCTTAATTGCCTACCGTCTGTAAGCTGTTAGTGTCTTAACGACCATTCCACATGTGCATGTTCATTAATTGTTTATGGTTCATTAAACAAGCATGGGAAACAGTGTTTAAACCCTTTACAATGAATATCTGTGAAGTTATTTGGATTTTTACAAATTATCTTTGAAAGACTTGGTCCTGAAAAAGGAACATTTCTGTTTTTGCTGAGTATATTTTAACACAGTCTGCTACCATTCTCAACAGTTTCCCATCAATAGCTTTTCCACCTCTCCACACGGACTTGACCAAAATAAAAACAGCAATCCTCTTCTTTCATTATTAGATCTTTTATACAAAAATATGATGGTTCACTGTTCAATGTTGTCATTTCATGTCTGAGTGTTTCCACTTTAGTAGTGAAATAGTCATTGAAATGATTGGCAATATCGAAAGGTTTTGTTATAAATGACCCATCACCTTCAATGAACGATGGAGATTAATTAGGTTTTCTGCCCATGGTATCATTTAAGGTACTCCAAAGTATTTTTCCATTGTGTTTTATGTAATTTATCTTTATTTGGTAATACAAGTTATTTTTCTTTGTGTTAAGTTTAGTCACAACATTTCTCCATTGACAATATGTCAACCAATCAGCTGAGCAGCATAACTTGTTTGCCACCTCTTTTGCATAATTTCTTTAAACAATAAAATGTTTAAATCCTCACCCCCTCATTCCCTCCCCCCCTAACGTCATCCTCACCCGTTCATTCCTTATCCCCCCAAACCCATTCCTCCCTCTCCCCCAAACCCATTCCCCCCCCCAACCATTCCTTCTCTTCCCCAAACACAGTCCTCCCTCTCCCCCCAAGCCCAGTCCTCCCTCTCCCCCCAAGCCCAGTCCTCCCTCTCCCCCAAACCCATCCCCCCAACCCATTCCTTCTCTCCCCCCAAACCCAGTCCTCCCTCCAAGCCCAGTCCTCCCTCTCCCCCCAAACCCATCCCCCCCAACCCATTCCTTCTCTCCCCCCAAACACAGTCCTCCCTCTCCCCCCAAGCCCAGTCCTCCCTCTCCCCCCAAACCCAAACCCATCCCCCCCTAAACCCATTCCTCCCTCTCCCCACCAAACCCATTCCTCCCTCTCCCCCCAAACCCAGTCCTCCCTCTCCCCCCAAACCCAGTCCTCCCTCTCCCCAAACCCAGTCCTCCCTCCCCCCAAACCCAGTCCTCCCTCTCCCTCCACCCAGTCCTCCCTCTCCCTCCACCCAGTCCTCCCTCTCCCTCCACCCAGTCCTCCCTCTCCCTCCACCCAGTCCTCCCTCTCCCCCCTTACACCCAGCCTAACCCCTTATCCCACTCACCCTTTAAATTCACCCCTTTCCATAACCCACATACCCTCACCCCTCCCTAGTGCGGGGGTCCTCCTTGGGGGGTGGCTAAGAGACCAGAGACGATCTTGCTTATCATGAGCCTGCCCCCCTCAGCATGACGGACAGCATATGCATGGCATAATAGGAGATGAGACAGGGTGTCAGGGCCTGGGGCTGATGAAGTGGACTACATGAAGCTCTGCTATTGGGTAGACATGCATCTTTCCTTTACATAGGTAAACACACACACACACAACACACACACACACACACACAACACACACACACACACACACACACACACACACACACACACACACACACACACACACACACACACACACACACACACACACACACACACACACACACCTGGGGCCTACCTGAGATGGCCACCTTTCCTTTACAGGGTAGTCTGTCGTCCGTGGGCCCTGCATCCGCTGACCTAGTAGAGACAGAAAGAAGAGGATGACAACGGAAATTCTAATTGTAAACCCTGCTCAATTGCCACACTTAGAACACATTAAACCCTTCACCCTATGGGTATACCTCCATTTATGCGCCTCTAAGTTCCTACCCCGCCCCCTTGCCTTGCCCGTTTACCCTCTGACCTTAGTGCGACCCTCTGCATGACCTGGGCCTCCTTCATCCTCTGCAGCTCTGACATGAAGGCCATGATGCGGATGTTGCAGGTGAGCAGGCTCTTGGAGGCCTCTAGGGCCTGGTCTCTCTGGGAGCAGGCAGCCAGCAGCTTACAGGCCCCGTCACGCATCCGGATCTCATGGTCTATCTTCTTCTGGATGTTACTGTCCTGCAGGCAGAGAGAGAGGGAGGGAGAGATGGGTTAGGACATTTTACTGACTGGAACAGGGTTGGTCTTTGAGTGTGGAGGTGAGACTGTAACAAGAGGGTAAGTGTGACAGTTCAATTTAAATGTGACAATGACTGTGAAGAAGAGCGTTTGTGTTTATGGGAGAGAGAGGGCAAACGTGTGGTGTGTGTGTGTGTGTGTGTGTGTGTGTGTGTGTGTGTGTGTGTGTGTGTGTGTGTGTGTGGTGTGTGTGTGTGTGTGTGTGTGTGTGTGTGTGTGTGTGTCTCTCTCTCTCTCGTGGGCCCATTAGTGGAGTGTATCCCTGAAAGCGTTCTGGTGTCTCTGTGCGGTGAGGCGTGGGTCGGTCGGGGCATAGAGTAGTCAGGAAGAAGTTGTAAATATGCCCTTACGCCCTTCTGCCTCCCCTCCGGCACGCAGACACCAAGATGCTTAATCATTTAACATACACACCTGTCTATATAAGATCCCACAGTTGACAGTGCATGTCAGAGCAAAAACCAAGCCATGAGATCGAAGGAATTGTCTGTGACAGGATTGTGTCGAGGCACATATCTGGGGAACGGTACCAAAACATTTCTGCAGCATTGAAGGTCCCCAAGAACACAGTGGCCTCCCTCGTTCTTAAATGGAAGAAGTTTGGAAACACCAAGACTCTTCCTAGAGCTGGCAGTCCAGCCAAACTGAGCAATCGGGGGAGAAGGGGCCTTGGTCAGGGAGGTGAGCAAGAACCCGATGATCACTCTAACAGAGCTCCTGAGTTCCTCTGTGGAGATGGGAGAACCTTCCAGAAGGACAACCATCTTTGCAGGACTCCACCAATAAGGCCTTTGTGGTAGAGTGACCAGACAGAAGCCACTCCTCAGTAAAAGGCACACGAAAGGCACCAGTGAAACAAGATTCTCTGGTCTGATGAAACCAAGATTGAACTCTTTGGCCTGAATGCCAAATGTCATGTCTGGAGGAAATCTGGTACCATCCCTACGGTGAAGCATGGTGGTGGAAGCATCATGCTGTGGGGATGTTTTTCAGTGGCAGGGACTGGGAGACTAGTCAAGATCAAGGAAAAGATGAAAGGCGCAAAGTACAGAGAGATCCTTGATGAAAAGTGCTCTGGAGCAGGTTAGGAACTCAGACTGGGGCGAAGGTTCAACTTCCAACAAGACAGCGACCCTAAGCACACAGCCAAGACAACGCAGGAGTGGCATCAGGACAAGTCTCTGAATGTCCTTGAATGGCCGAGCCAGAGCCCAGACTTGAACCCGATGGAAAATCTTTGGAAAAACCTGAAAATAGCTGTGCAGCGACGCTCCCCATCCAACCTGACAGAGCTTGAGAAGAATGGGAGAAACTCGCCAAATACAGGTGTGCAAAGCTTGTAGCATCATAACCTAGAAGACTTGACGTTGTAATCGCTGCCAAAAGTGCTTCAACAAAGTAATGATAAAAGGGTCTGAATACTTATGTAAATGTGATTTAAGTTTTTTTATTTTTAATAAATTAGCAAAATCAACGGCAGGAGAGGGAGGGAGGGAGCGAGGGGTAGGGCCAGGAGAGAGAGAGAGGGAGGGAGTAAGGGCAGGGCCAGGAGAGAGAGAGAGAGAGAGAGAGAGAGAGAGAGAGAGAGAGAGAGGAGAGAGAGAGAGAGTGTAAGGGACAGGGCCAGGAGAGGGAGGGAGTGAGGGGCAGGGGTAGGCGAGGGAGGAGCGAGGGAGGGGCAGGGCCAGAAGAGGGAGAGGGAGGGAGCGAAGGAGGGGCAGGGCCAGGAGAGGGAGAGGCAGGGCCAGGAGAGGGAGAGGGAGGGAGCGAAGGAGGGGCAGGGCCAGGAGAGGGAGAGGCAGGGCCAGGAGAGGGAGGGGCAGGGCCAGAAGAGGGAGGGGCAGGGCCAGGAGAGGGAGAGGGAGGGGAGCGAAGGAGGGGCAGGGCCAGGAGAGGGAGAGGCAGGGGCCAGGAGAGGGAGAGGCAGGGCCAGGAGAGGGAGAGGCAGGGCCAGAAGAGGGAGAGGCAGGCCAGAAGAGGGAGAGGGAGGGAGCGAAGGAGGGGCAGGGCCAGGAGAGGGAGAGGCAGGGCCAGGAGAGGGAGAGGGAGGGAGCGAAGGAGGGGCAGGGCCAGGAGAGGGAGAGGCAGGGCCAGGAGAGGGAGAGGCAGGGCCAGAAGAGGGAGGGGCAGGGCCAGGAGAGGGAGAGGGAGGGAGCGAAGGAGGGGCAGGGCCAGGAGAGGGAGGGAGTGAAGGAGGGGCAGGGCCAGGAGAGGGAGAGGCAGGGCCAGGAGAGGGAGAGGCAGGGCCAGGAGAGGGAGGGGCAGGGCCAGGAGAACCGTGACTGCTGCAGTAGAGAGAGAGAGAGAGAGAGCGCCTACATTTTATAATTTTTTTTTTTTTTTTTCTTGCTTTTCACACCGGCACAGACACCCACATACACATGATACATACACACATGATAACACACACACTCTACACACACACATACACATGGATTTTGTATTGTAGATAAACTATATATACAACAGTGTGTGGACATCACTTCAATAGTGGATTTGGCTATTTCAGCCATACCCATTGCTGACTGGTGTATAAAATTGAGCCACACCGCCATGCAATCTCCATAGACAACATTGGCAGTAGAATGGCCTTACTGAAGAGCTCAGTGACTTTCAACGTGGCAGCGTCATAGAATGCCACCTTTCCAACAAGTTTGTCAAATGTCTGCCCTACTAGAGCTGCCCCGGTCAACTGTAAGTGCTGTTATTGTGAAGTGGAAACGTCTAGGAGCAACAACGTCTCGGATGCGAGGTGGTAGGCCACACAAGCTCACAGAACGGGACGACTGACTGTTGAAGCGTGCAGCACGTGTAAAATAGTCTGTCCTCAGTTGCACACAATGCTAAGATCACCATGCGCAATGCCAAGCATTGGCTGGAGTGGTGTAAAGCTCGCCGCCATTGGACTCTGGAGCAGTGAAAACACGTTCTCTGGAGTGATGAAACACGCTTCCCCATCTTGCAGTCCGACGGATGAATCTAGATTTGGCGGATGCCAGGAGAACATACCTGCCCGATATCATAATGCCAACTGTAAAGTTTGGTAGATGAGGAATAATGGTCTGGTGCTGTTTTTCATGGTTCGGGCCCCTTAGTTCCAGTGAAGGGAAATCTTAACGATACAGCATACAATGACATTCTAGACGATTCTGTGCTTCCAACTTTGTGGCAACAGTTTGGTGGAAGGCCCTTTCCTATTTCAGCATGACAATGCCCCCGTGCACAAAGCGAGGTCCGTACAGAAATGATTGGTTGAGATCGGTGTGGGAGAACTTGACTGGCCTGCACAGAGCCCTGACCTCAACCCCATCGAACACCTTTGGATGAATTGGAACGCCGACTGCGAGCCAGGACTAATCGCCCAACATCAGTGCCCAGCCTCACTAATGCTCTTGTGGTTGAATGGAAGCAAGTCCCCACAGCAAGGTTCCAACATCTAGTGGAAATCCTTCCCAGAAGAATGGAGGCTGTTATAGCAGCAAAGGGGGGACCAACTCCATATTAATGAGTAAGATTTTGGAATGAGATGTTCGATGAAGCAGGTGTCCACATACATTGGTCATGTATTGTATGTGGTACTAGAGTAGTGGCCTGATGGCACACACTTAATGTGTTGTGAAAAGTATTATGACATGTAGTCATGTAATATTTAGTTTTTGTATATAACTGCCTTAATGTTGCTGCACCCCAGGAAAAGATCCTTAATAAATACAAATACAAGAGTGGAGCGTGTAGCTTGTTGTTGACCAATCATGAGTCATCAAGCGGCATTATAAACTGGGTGGTTCGAGCCGTTAATGCTGATTGACTACAGCTGTGGTATATCGTACCGTTTACCATGGGTATGACAAAACATTTATTTTTACTGCTCTAATGACGTTGGGTAACCCGTTTATAATAGCATAAGGCACCTGAGGCTTTGATATATGGCCAATATACCACGGCTAAGCGCTGTGTCCATAAGAACAGCTCTTAGCCGTGGTATATTGGCCATATACCTCACCTGCTTGGGCATTATTGCTTAAATAAGCTACAGCCGTAGAGCCTCGCTCTGTGTGTGGCAAAAGTTTGAAGATATCTACACGAATCAATGAAGATGGAATTAAAATGACAGAATTAAAAGTTAAAGGAGAAGGACCGCATCTGGATCCGACCAGGTCTGTACGGAACGGCTCTAGCTGTCCTCAGGTCCGTTTGGAACGATCTCTATATTTAAAAAAAAACAGATGCATATCAGGTCCGGATGGGAAAGCTCCAGGTCCATTTTGGAATTTGGACCCATGAAGACGTCTAAAACAAACAAGCACGCACGCACACACACACACACACACACACACACACACACACACAACACCACACACACACACAACACACACACACACACACACACACACACACACACACACACACACACACACACACACACACACACACACACACACACACACACACACACACACACACTCCTGAACCATATTCTTCATCATAGCAGGTCTTTTGACCCGTCTTGTTTCATTTTCACTCATTGCTGCTCACTTGGCAAAGTTGGAGCAAACTCTCCCCACCTAGCGTCCTATTCCCTGTGTAATTTGTGCGCCAGTCAATACACTTCTGCTGTGTCAGTGCTGCAATGCAGTTGGAATATCTTATTGCTCAATGAGTCCATTTTCCCCGTCTCTCTCTCCTTGCTCTCCCTCAGGTGATGTCATCAACCTGGGCGACAGGCAGCTAACGGTGCTGCACATGCCCGGCCCACTCCCGGGAAGCATCTGCCTGCACGACGGGGACAACAAGATGCTGTTCAGCGGGGACGTGGTCTATGACGGAGCCATGGTCGACTGGCTGCCCCACCAGCCGGGTCAGCGACTACGTCAGTAGCTGTGAGCGCCTGGTGGGGCTGGTGGATAGTGAGCAGGTGGACCAGGTAATGCCGGACACTATCACACGTTTGGTGCAAAACTGCTCCACCACATCGCCTCGGGGTACATCGACAGAGCCGGCACCTGCCGGCACGCTTCTCCACATTTGCCTGGAGGACCTTGGCCGATTGGCGCTACGGGCGTCCAACACACGTGGCATCTGCTAGCCACATGTACGTAGGCTGGCACCCCAGGTTGAATCTTTTGCAGATGTAGACTGGGGATGTGAATCACCCCCTCAATTAACAGGATTTCCTTGTATTGTCTATTATAAACTGATTGTAATCCAATGTATGTTATTTTAAATGATTCATCAAAATGCCCCATTAAATTACATCAGGCAATGATTGACAGAATATTGAGATTCCCATTATTACAGGATTCATTAAGACTGGAAAATTAATCTTGTTTATTATGTAATATTAAGATAACTATTAAGTTGTGTGATCGTTGGAATGCTCTTTCCCATGAGGTAGCCTGTAGTTTAGAGCGTTGGATTAGTACTGAAAGGTTGCAAGTTCAAATCCCCGAGCTGACAAGGTACAAATCTGTCGTTCTGCCCCGTGAACAGTTAACCCACTGTTCCTAGGCCGTCATTGAAAATAAGAAATTGTTCTTAACTGACTTACCTAGTACAAAAAATAAATATGACAGTGTTTCTTAACCCCAGTACCTCGGGAGTCCCCACAACTACTTAAGCTCTTGATCATTAGTTGAATCAGGTGTGCTATCGCTGAGCTAAAACATATTTAAGAAACCATAGGGAGGCCCGCTTGGACTGGAGATGAATAACATAGTTCCCTTAGGGGACACAATGTGACAGCACAACACCTACACAGAGACCAACAGACACATGACAGACAGAGGGCAATGACTCAGCAGTATCTTTTATAACCTTGTCCCCCAGGCTAAGAGAGAGGGAGCTGGTGGAGGATACCTATATATTTTGTAACACTAGTCTTGGGCGGGCCAAGTTTTTTTTGTCGGGCCGCCTATGAATAAAAAAAAATAACATTTTCGGGGCGGATTTTTTTGTCAGTGTTATCTAATATTTATATATTTATTATTCCATTATTTTACTTTTAGATTTGTGTGTATTGTTGTGAATTGTTTTTAGATACTACTGCACTGTTAGAGCTAGGAACACAAGGATTTTCGCTACACCCGCAATAACATCTGCTAAATATGTGTATGTGACCAATAAAACTTGATTGACTAAAAACAGATATAAAGTATGTAGAAAAGATAAATGGGCCTATATATTTATAACTAGGATTATCTTTGAGAACTAACAATCACTGAAATAAAAGCTAGACAGTCAGGGAGAATAATTTAAAAAAACATTTTTTATGGATTTTGTTTGAGTCACTCAAACTTTAGATTTGTGTGTCATTGCAAAATGTGTAGAATTGTAGGACATTTTCTTTAAAGAAAAAAAGTCAGCCTCATTGCAAAATGTGTAGAATTGCAGGAACTTTGCTTTAGAACAGCTACATGTAGTCACTGGGGCCAACAGGAGGGCCTCTAAGTATTTGTTAGTTCTCAAAGAGAATAAAGTTCCTGCAATTCTACACATTTTGCATGAGGCTTGACTTTTTTTCTTTTAAGAAAATGTCCTACAATTCTACACATTTTGCCATGGTTTATGCTATCTGAGTGACTCAAACAACATCCATAATTAAAAAAAAAAAATAATTCTCCCTAGGTTTTATTTCGTGATTAAGTCAACAGCTGCACCATTGGCCATGCCCCCACCTAAACCCATTTTAATCCAGAAAAAGCCCGCACTGTATAATCCATCACACTCGCAATAGAATAAAAGTGTTAGCACATTCTTGAAATGAGACAATCCAGTTACTGTGTGGTTTTTCCTTTCAACACTGTGAAAATGGCATTTAACAACAAGCACAAATTCTATTGAAAGATTCATGTGACAGTTGGCTGCTTCCAATTCTTTACCCTTTTCCCAAGTGTGCACTTTTACACTCCACATCATAGATTTAACAATGGTGGAAACTCTGTCTAGCAAGGATTTTACCAATTCACAATTATTTTAAATCATGACTGTTAATGTGTGGAAGTGCACACTGGGAGACGGTGTGGAGAATCGCGACGCAGCCTTGGATTCCGTGTGCAGAGAATGATCGTGATAACTAGGTCAATGGCTCTTGGAGTACATTCAGACTTCAATTTTAAATGGATGAAATATTAATTCCGTCTCTAAGACTATATATAATACAAATACTTTGGCATGCACTCGTTTTTATTATTTATTTTGAATAAAGTGTGTGGACATGCTCTGTAAATTGAATGGGTCTAGTGTTGACATAGGTTTTTGGTCAACTGACACAGAGTTAGTCAACATTGACAAAAAGCACATGGTGTTTGATCGAGAGTGATGTTTGATCTAGGGTTAGTGGATGGCTTTAATTCCTCATGTCATACTGACGTGACATTTCTACTGGGATTATATGATGTATATCATTTCCACTAAAAGGAGAGATATGACAGAATAAATAATCCAAGGCTGTTTCTGAATGGATACACCATTTATTATTGTTATGTTTAATACAATATTTAAAACATGACTGAGTCCTTATTTCTTTCTCCCCAGGATGACGTGCATGCAGACAGTCTGCTAACACAAGACACTCTTGTTAACATTCAATGTTATCTATTAGACACAGTTATAGTATGCAATCTGTTAAAATAAATCAATATAGCTGTATTTATAACAAAATCAATCACGTAATAATGTATAGAAAAAGAAGAGTTTTGTTAACTTATTAAAAAAAACTTTACAGTAACAAATGCCACTTTGAAGCATGTACAGTTGTTTTACTCTGAGTAAAAAGGAGTGAGCCAGCTGTGAGCCCTTGGGACACAGTGGCATGTTAGAAAGTCCATTAGAAGCACAGGGATTGTTAGGCTGTTACTGCACAGACCAGGGGACACACCTACCCCTGCCCACCTCATCACTTAACCAATACAATCAGCTGCTTGGCATTAGGTGAAAGACTCACTATGTTAAGACAAAAACACAACACAATATTTTCTAGAGATCAATATTTCCTGCATTGCATATTTGATCGATTACAATGTTTCATATCATATTGCAGCAGAATTCTGAGACCGGTTGCCGGGCATGAACGTTATGACTGTAGTACCACAAACTAAGCTATAAATCAACAAGAGGTCAGAGTTGTGGGATTCCCAAAACTCTTCACCCATGTATGCACATTCCCAGGTTCTACGCTCTTCAGTCAGTACATTTGCAACCCCGGAACTTGAATGAGGCAGTGTAAACACAGGAGTTACTATGGCTTCTCGTGATTATGTAGTACATTACCTTAGGCTTCCTTCAATTCATTATAATTACTCCATACATTGGTACAAATAATTGTTGTCAGTTTCTTAACGGAATTGTCCTGGTGAACTCAAATATGGGTGATGTGTATTAGGCCTACAATGTGTTAATGAATGTAGGGGAAGTTCTGGAAACCCAGCCGAGGAAGTGACCCTGATGTTATCACAGTAGTAACAAGTAGCACAGTAAATTAATGGGAGCACAGTTGCATTAAGTTGAGCTTTCAAAATTCATTCACTTTCTGAGAAGTTTAAAGATCTGAAACAACACATTCCTCGACTTCGAGCACTATCATGCAATAAGCAAATCAGTGTATTAGTAGTTTCAGAGGACTTTTTCTGGCAGGATTTAATTGCTATTACAGGCGACAGTGGGTCTAGCCATTTGAATAGATCACAAGTTACACCAACAACCCTCTGACCACATTCAGATACTAAACATTCCCATACACTGACAATTCACAATTCTCCTGTCATTAGAGTGAAGTCATTCCAGTTAATACCAACGCCCTTTCATCAGAGAGGAAGTGGGGGCTTCCTTCCTGTCAGTTCTTACCAGGACCTTGGGTGATCTGGGGGTCTGAGCTGGGTTATACCTGGCTCTGTGGTTTAGATGAGTGGGGTCTGAGCTGGGTTATACCTGGCTCTGTGGTTTAGATGAGTGGGGTCTGAGCTGGGTTATACCTGGCTCTGTGGTTTAGATGAGTGGGGTCTGAGCTGGGTTATACCTGGCTCTGGAGCCAATTCCGGGGGTCCAGTTTAGCCCTCAAGTTCCTGAGGCTCTGACGGGCCGAAGAGGGGCGTGAGAAAGGGGTGCCGTCTGACAACTCAGGGCTGTGGCTGCCCTCGCTGGAGCTGTTACTGGAGGTAGAGCTGGAGCAGGACAGGGTGGCCTGGGGGACGCATTGGGCTGGGATGGGGGCAAGGGAGGAGGAGGAGGGGGGCTGACAGGAGCACTGTAACACCCCTCCATACCCCCTGCCCCTGAGGGTGCTGAGCTTGGCGTCCAGGGAGAGGGTGCGGGGGCGGAAGTGTGAGGAGGGGGAGGAGAGGGAGAGGGGCTCTGCCCAGCCACTGTAGCGGGAGCAAGGGCTGGTGCTGCAGGGGCTGTCGCTGTCCGAGGTCAGGCTGGCTTCTGAGGAGAGCAGGCCGGGCCGGGGGCAGCGCAGGGGGCTGTGGGGGAGGCGGTTGTGGGTGCGGGGGCAACCAGGAGACTCCTCGAACAGGGACATCCAGGGAGGAGAGGTCCCCAGCTGGCTCCTCAGCTCCAGCTCCTCCATCCGCCGCGCCAGGATGTCCGTCACCGTACTGATGTCATCAGAGGTGTCAATAACTAGGAGGAACAGAGGAAAGTCATTACTGTGGTCGGACAGACCGTCCTAATAACGCTGAGACAGTGGAATACAGTTCAGAGAGGCTAGACCTAGACTTGGTGATGCTAGTTGAAGGGGGGGGTGGGGTCAGGTTCAATACTGCAGTGTGTGAGTGGACCCCACTGGTACTTCACCTGTCGTTGTAATAGGAGGAGAGCAGAGCACGAATCTCAGCAGACACAGCATTATCCTGCAGCAAGATACCCTCACAGGACGGGATGGTGAGGGGGGCTAGGGTCCAGGGGGGGGGGGCAGGTATGTGCATTGACGGGCAGGGTGAAATAAAGTTGTGATACATGATTTGGGGAATAAATTGATGTGCATAACGCGGTAAAAAGGAGTTCATTTAGAATGTATGAATATTAGAATTCCATTGGAGTGTAAAATTAACAATGATGGGAATAGAATGATAATGGTGGGAAAAAGGGGGGAAATGTAATTTGAGCACAGGAACAAGGGAGAGTGGCAGGGAAGGTGATAGCCAAAAAGGAAGGAATGAGAAACACAAAGAGAGAGAGAGATAAAGGAAGAGAGAGAGAGAGTCAGCACGTCAGAGAAAAGAACACTTCCATCCATTATGCATAGAGGTTGGTTGGTGTGCTAGTGTGGTGGCAGGCAGCTCAGAGTAGAGTCCGATGGAGAGCTCATGCATATGTACCACCACTGTTAGAACAGTCAGAAACACGCATGTGGTTAAGGGGACTATCCTCTGGAAATATACTGAACAAAATTTAAAGTGTTGGTCCCATGTTTCATGAGCTGAAATAAAAATCCCAGAAATGTTCCATACGCACAAAAAACGTATTTCTCTAAGATTTTGCCCACACATTTGTTTACATCCCTGGTAGTGAGCATTTCTCTTTTGCCAAGATAATCCATCCACCTGACAGGTGTGGCATATCAAGAAGCTGATTAAACAGCATGATCATTACACAGATGCACCTGGTGCTGAGGACAATAAAAGGCCACTCTAAAATGTGCAGTTTTGTCACACAACAAAATGACACAGATGTCTCAAGTTTTGATGGAGTGTGCAATTGGCATGCTGACTGCAGGAATGTCCACCAGAGCTGTTGACAGAGAATTTCTCTACCATAAGCCGCCTCCAAGGTTGTTTTAGAGAATTTGGCAGTACATTGAACCAGCCACACAACTGCAGACCACGTATAACCACGCCAGCCCAGGACCTCCACATCCGGCTTCTTTACCTGTGGGATCATCTGAGACCAGCCACCCCGACAGCTGATGAAATTGAGAAGTATTTCTGTCTGTAATAAAGCCATTTTTTCCGGGATTTTTTATTTATTGGCTGGGCCTGTCTCCCAAGTGGGTGGGCCTACCCATGGCTGCGCCCCTGCCCCGTCATGTGAAATCTATAGATTAGTGCCTCATTTATTTATTTCTATTGACTGATTTCCTTATATGAACTGTAACTGAGTAAAATCATTGAAATTGTTGCATGTTGTATTTATATATTTTTGTTCCGTATATATTTAAATGTATTTGTTTTTGTAAACCTATTAACCTATTATTAAGCTATGATTTTTGTAACCCTAAACTTATAAACTAACTAACAAATTACTATATGTTCTAGATTTATTACTAATAAATAAAAGCGGAAAGAAACTCAAGTCTAAGTGTCCACAACATATTACTGAATCATATAAAAAGTATTATGGACAATTTGGGTCGCTGTCTTACCCATTTCGTGGTAAAGAGAACCCTGTTTCGATGTGACCAGGGTTGGTTTCCGGGGCGATGGCAGCTCAATCTTCATTAAGTCGTCACAGCACTGCTTCCATTGGCCTGCAGGGAAGAAGGAAACTGTCAGTCATCTTCCAACATCCAATCAACCTGAGAAAACCACTAACGACACATCAGGAGTCAATGAGCACATGAACAAGAGCATATCAGGACCTATAGTGTAGGGTGTGTATGTCTACTCTAGGGCCAGGAGTTTTCCCCTGAGCTCACCAATGAAGAACTCAGGCCCCTAATCATGTGATCAGCCTACTTACTCATGTCATAGAACTGTTGCCAGAAGGCCTCCATCCAGCGGTGTGTGTCTTCACGACTGTCTGCTGAGAGTGTGTGTGTCACCTCCTCTCCTCCATAATGGTTACTGATACAGATACTCTGGGCCTTATTGTGGCGGTCCTTCTCTGACGCCCGTATTCTCGTCTTCTAACACACCGGATACACACACACACAATCAGCTAATAGTGTTGCATTTGACCAAATGATTCAATAACCCCCCCAAAAAGATGAATTTAAGCATCAAAGCATTTATTTTCTCGTCAACTCACAGTGCGTGAATGCACTTACTGACACACAGAGCAGTGAGTGACATATATGCCAAGTCCACTCAAGTAACCTCAAGCATGAATCTGTCCCAGTTATCAGCTATCCAGGCTGTATCACATCCGGCCGTGATTGAGAGTCCCATAGGGCGGTGCACAATTGGCCCAGCATGGTCCAGGTTTGGCCCGGGGTAGGCCGTCATTGTAAATAAGAATTTGTTCATAACTGACTTGCCTAGTTAAATACGTCCCAATTGTCTCTCATTCCTCCCAAAGTGTGCACATGTTCACTTCCCTTCACTAATTTGAAAGGAAATGACTGGTATAATGGGTGGAAACTTCCTGTAGCCCCTGCCTCCACCAATCCAATGCTTTGGGAAGTAGTAAACGAGTGTACATTTCAGGAGAAAGGAGATATTATTGTGACACCCTAAAGACAGTACTCCAAATGTATTTCCCCATCCCCACCAGTAGGTGGCAGCAGTGCCCTGTTCCGCCTCACTGGGTTCAGCTTGATCCTGAGAGCAGAGCAGTCAGAGCTGCTGATTGATGCATGATTCTACAGAACTGTCTCTGTCTGAAGCTGAATGAGGACTTTTTGCTGTGGGTCAGGGGCCACCAGCTAGCATGCTTTATTGTTTCATGTTGAGAGTGTGCGTATGTGGGACGTTTTTTTTCTCCATCCACTGACCTTATTGATGGAAATGGTAAAAGCCGGCTCTATGTTAGCCTCTACATCCTCTTGCCGGTGGTAACAGAAAAGGTTTGTCCCTTTAAGGACGCCGTAGACGTTTGTCCAACTCTGAGGGTCACCTCCAAACTGCTGTGAGAGATAGAGACGCTAATTAGAGAGAGAGAGAGACATGCCTTGCTATCCTCTCAAACACACACAGACACCCTCACCTTGACCTTCAAGCAGCCGCTCATCATCTGTTGGGTCATACAGTGAGGCTGGGCAGCCAGGCGACAACACACATTGCCGTAGAGAGGCACCCAGTGTGAACACTCCTCTACAGGGAACGACAGGGGGATAGAGAGAGAAAGGAATGAAACATCTACACACACACACACACACACACACACACACACACACACACACACACACACACACACACACACACACACACACACACACACACACACACACACACACACACACACACACACACACACACACACACACACACACACACACACACACAATAGCAGGGAATAAAAGTGTCACAGCTGCAAGGTGAGCCCCGAACAACAGTGGAGTGCCCATCAAACTTTATTACAGCTGTAAGTAAGGGGCAATGAATTAAGCAGCAGCACATGTCATGGTGTCTACTCCCCTGTACACCTCATCATTGGAGTTTTACACAGCACTGACTCCAATTTATTACTATGACCTTGACAATGACTGTCAGACAGCTAACATCGTGGCTGGGAGAGGGAGGGAGACTGGGATAAATGGAGAGAGAAAGACATGGGGAAAGAGGATATCTAGTCAGTAGCACAACAATGCATTCAACCAAAATGTTGTCTTCTGCATTTAACCCAACCCCTCTGAATCAGAGAGGTGTGGAGGGCTGAGAGAGCGAGAGGTACTGAAACAGAGGGAGGGAGAGAAAGAGAAGTCTGACCCATATTTACTGTACATGGATAAACCACATCCCTACTGTGATCTACCGTTGCCCGAGATGCTGAGGTCATGTGTGCGGAAGCTGTCCTGGACGTGTGACAGTGACAGGGTGGTGTGGGCCAAGAGATGGTACTTCGGTCCCCTGTGAACAGAACACATGGCAGAGGCACTGGTGAGCTGTGTGACTGTGGTACTAAATACACACGTCGGTGTCTACGTCAGTGACTTTGTGTGGGTGTTTCGCTGCAGGACTGCATACGTGTGTCTGTATGAATGACTGTACACTACATGCCTAGAAATACGTCTCAGGGTGTGTGAATATCACTAGAGAAGTAGCGTGTGTACACAACATAAACACACTCACACCACTGTGGGCAGAGGCAGCAGCAGCGTGGCTCCTCCTCCGTT
>NW_024061604.1:52500-109546 GCF_016432855.1 Salvelinus namaycush | reverse complement strand
CTAGGGTACAGGTAGGGCCTGTTTCTTCATCAATAACTAGGTTACAGGTAGGGCTTGTTTCTTCATCAATAACTAGGGTACAGGTAGGGCCTGTTTCTTCATCAATAACTAGGGTACAGGTAGGGCCTGTTTCTTCATCAATAACTAGGGTACAGGTAGGGCCTGTTTCTTCATCAATAGCTAGGGTACAGGTAGGGCCTGTTTCTTCATCAATAACTAGGGTACAGGTAGGGCCTGTTTCTTCATCAATAACTAGGGTATAAGTAGGGCCTGTTTCTTCAACAATAACTAGTGTACAGGTAGGGCCTGTTGTTTCATCAATAACTAGGGTACAGGTAGGGCCTGTTTCTTCATCAATAACTAGGTTACAGGTAGGGCTTGTTTCTTCATCAATAACTAGGGTACAGGTAGGGCCTGTTTCTTCATCAATAACTAGGGTACAGGTAGGGCCTGTTTCTTCATCAATAACTAGGGTACAGGTAGGGCCTGTTTCTTCATCAATAGCTAGGGTACAGGTAGGGCCTGTTTCTTCATCAATAACTAGGGTACAGGTAGGGCCTGTTTCTTCATCAATAACTAGGGTACAGGTAGGGCCTGTTTTTTCATCAATAACTAGGTTACAGGTAGGGCCTGTTTCTTCATCAATAACTAGGTTACAGGTAGGGCCTGTTTCTTCAACAATAACTAGTGTACAGGTAGGGCCTGTTTCTTCATCAATAAGTAGGGTACAGGTAGGGCCTGTTTCTTCATCAATAACTAGTGTACAGGTAGGGCCTGTTTCTTCATCAATAAGTAGGGTACAGGTAGGGCCTGTTTCTTCATCAATAACTAGGGTACAGGTAGGGCCTGTTTCTTCATCAATAACTAGGGTACAGGTAGGGCCTGTTTCTTCATCAATAACTAGGGTACAGGTAGGGCCTGTTTCTTCATCAATAACTAGGGTACAGGTAGGGCCTGTTTCTTCATCAATAACTAGGGTACAGGTAGTGCCTGTTTCTTCATCAATAACTATGATGAAGAAACAGGCCCTACCTGTACCCTAGTTATTGATGAAACAACAGGCCCTACCTGTACCCTAGTTATTGATGAAGAAACAGGCCCTACCTGTAACCTAGTTATTGATGAAGAAACAGGCCCTACCTGTACTCTAGTTATTGATGAAGAAACAGGCCCTACCTGTACCCTAGTTATTGATGAGACAACAGGCCCTACCTGTACCCTAGTTATTGATGAAGAAACAGGCCCTACCTGTACCCTAGTTATTGATGTATAATGTCTTGGCCTACCTGGACCCTAGTTATTAATATATAATGTCTGGGCCTACCTGTACCCTAGTTATTGATATATAATGTCTGGGCCTACCTGGACCCTAGTTATTGATATATAATGTCTGGGCCTACCTGGACCCTAGTTATTGATGTATAATGTCTGGGCCTACCTGGTCCCTAGTTATTGATGTATAATGTCTGGGCCCATCGGACTCGGTTCAGTGAACTTTAGGAGAGAAATCTGCTCTGCTCCATGCTGTGCTCTCAATGGAAAGCACTTAGCTACCACTTAGATGATTCATCTGCTCCACACACACACCATGGGCAGATGCACACACACACCATGGGCAGATGCACACACACACCATGAGCAGATGCACACACACACACAATGACTCTGAAGGAAATTGTGTTTCTCTGCTACCTTGGTTCCAGTCTCTGACTTAATGAGCTTTCTCTCTGTCTGTCTCTCTTTGTCTCTCTCTCTGTCTCTCTGTCTCTGTCTCTCTCTCACTCTCTCTCTGTCTCTCAATTCAAGGGATTTATTGGCATGGTAAACATATGTTTACATTGCCTAAGCAAGTGAAATATATAATAAACACTTAGTGAAATAAACAATAAAAATGAACAGTAAACATTACACTCACAAAAGTTACAAAATAATAAAGACATTTCAAATGTCATATTATGTGCAAGTAGTTAAAGTACAAAGAGAAAATAAATAAACATAAATATGGGCTGTATTTACAATGGTGTTTGTCCTTCACTCGTTGCCCTTTTCTTGTGGCAACAGGTCACAAATATTGCTGCTGTGATGTCACACTGTGGTATTTCACCCAATAGATATGTGCATTTATCAAAATAGTATTTGTTTAAAAAAAATGGGTCTGTGTAATCTGAGGGAAATATGTGTCTCTAATATGGTCATACATTTGGTAGGAGGTTAGGAAGTGCAGCTCAGTTTCCACCTCATTTTGTGGGCAGTGTGCACATAGCCTGTCTTCTCTTGAGAGCCAGGTCTGCCTACGGCTGGCCTTTCTCAATAGCAAGGCTATGCTCACTGAGTCTGTACATAGTCAAAGATTTCCTTAATTTTGTGTCAGTAACAGTGGTCAGGTATTCTGCCTCTGTGTACTCTCTGTTTAGGGCCAAATAGCATTCTCTCTCTGTCTCTAACTCTCCTCCCTCTCTCTGTCTGTCTCGCTCCCTCTCTCTCTTTATTGCTATATAATGGTCTACACTTTCCATGTCTCCTGACCCACAGTGATGACAGAGTCTGTCCTCTCTGGCTTCCTGACCCACAGTGATGACAGTGTCTGTCCTCTCTGGCTAAAAATGTGTTTGATGGCATCCGGTTCCAGGCTCTGATCACTAATTCTGTATAAGGTTTTTCTTTGTTTGGGGTCTTTTACAAAGGTCTCTCCTTCTCTCCTCCAGGCACCATCGAGGCCTGTCTGAGCCACCTGTTGAAGCGGCGAGCGGCGGGCTTCCTGCGCAGCGACAAGATCGCCGCCCTTTTCACCAAGATCGGCAAGGTCAACGCCACGGCCGGAGAGGTGTGCCGGAAGGTCCAGGAGCAGCTCGCACAGCAGGCAGAGGTCATCAGGTACTGATTGACCTACTCTATGACCTTTGAACTTTTACACCTGACCTCATAGCACTACCTCCAATCTACACCAGGAGGAATATGCTAAATCAGCGATGTAATATTGATGTATAGACATTATGTAGTTAATACATCTTACCTTGTTTTCCTTCCCTGTTAAGACACCTTCACTGACAGTGTAGCATGGTAGAACCACACAGTGAAGAGACAGTGTAGCATGGTAGAACCACACAGTGAAGAGACAGTGTAGCATGGTAGAACCACACAGTGAAGAGACAGTGTAGCATGGTAGAACCACACAGTGAAGAGACAGTGTAACATGGTAGAACCACACAGTGAAGAGACAGTGTAGCATGGTAGAACCATACAGTGAAGAGACAGTGTAGCATGGTAAAACCACACAGTGAAGAGACAGTGTAGCATGGTAGAACCACACAGTGAAGAGACAGTGTAACATGGTAGAACCACACAGTGAAGAGACAGTGTAGCATGGTAGAACCACAGTGAAGAGACAGTGTAACATGGTAAAACCACACAGTGAAGAGACAGTGTAGCATGGTAGAACCACACAGTGAAGAGACAGTGTAGCATGGTAGAACCACACAGTGAAGAGACAGTGTAGCATGGTAGAACCACACAGTGAAGAGACAGTGTAGCATGGTAAAACCACACAGTGAAGAGAAAGTGTAACATGGTAGAACCACACAGTGAAGAGACAGTGTAGCATGGTAGAACCACAGTGAATAGACAGTGTAGTATGGTAGAACCACAGAGTGAAGAGACAGTGTAGCATGGTAGAACCACACAGTGAAGAGACAGTGTAGCATGGTAGAACCACAGTGCAGAGACAGTGTAGCATGGTAGAACCACACAGTGAAGAGACAGTGTAGCATAGTAGAACCACACAGTGAATAGACAGTGTAGCATGGTAGAACCACATAGTGAATAGACAGTGTAGCATGGTAGAACCACACAGTGAATAGACAGTGTAGCATGGTAGAACCACACAGTGAATAGACAGTGTAGCATGGTAGAACCACACAGTGAAGAGACAGTGTAGCATGGTAGAACCACACAGTACAGAGACAGTGTAGCATGGTAGAACCACACAGTGAATAGACAGTGTAGCATGGTAAAACCATGCAGTCCAGAGACAGTGTAACATGATAGAACCACACAGTGAAGAGACAGTGTAGCATGGTAGAACCACACAGTGAAGAGACAGTGTAGCATGGTAGAACCACAGTGAAGAGACAGTGTAGCATGGTAGAACCACACAGTGAAGAGACAGTGTAGCATGGTAGAACCACACAGTGAATAGACAGTGTAGCATGGTAGAACCACACAGTGAAGAGACAGTGTAGCATAGTAGAACCACACAGTGAAGAGAGAGTGTAGCATGGTAGAACCACATAGTGAAGAGACAGTGTAGCATGGTAGAACCACACAGTGAATAGACAGTGTAGCATGGTAGAACCACACAGTGAAGAGACAGTGTAGCATAGTAGAACCACACAGTGAAGAGAGAGTGTAGCATGGTAGAACCACATAGTGAAGAGACAGTGTAACATGGTAGAACCACACAGTGAATAGACAGTGTAACATGGTAGACCCACACAGTGAATAGACAGTGTAGCATGGTAGAACCACACAGTGCAGAGACAGTGTAGCATGGTAGAACCACACAGTGAAGAGACAGTGTAGCATGGTAAAACCACACAGTGAATAGACAGTGTAGCATGGTAGAACCACACAGTGAAGAGACAGTGTAGCATGGTAGAACCACACAGTGAAGAGACAGTGTAGCATGGTAAAACCACACAGTGAATAGACAGTGTAGCATGGTAGAACCACACAGTGAAGAGACAGTGTAGCATGGTAGAACCACACAGTGAATAGACAGTGTAGCATGGTAGAACCACACAGTGAAGAGACAGTGTAGCATGGTAGAACCACACAGTGAATAGACAGTGTAACATGGTAGACCCACACAGTGAATAGACAGTGTAGCATGGTAGAACCATACAGTGCAGAGACAGTGTAGCATGGTAGAACCACACAGTGAAGAGACAGTATAACATGGTAGAACCACACAGTGAATAGACAGTGTAGCATGGTAGAACCACACAGTGAATAGACAGTGTAACATGGTAGAACCACACAGTGAAGAGACAGTGTAACATGGTAGAACCACATAGTGAAGAGACAGTGTAGCATGGTAGAACCACACAGTGCAGAGACAGTGTAGCATGGTAGAACCATACAGTGCAGAGACAGTGTAGCATGGTAGAACCACTCAGTGAATAGACAGTGTAGCATGGTAGAACCACACAGTGAATAGACAGTGTAACATGGTAGAACCACACAGTGAATAGACAGTGTAACATGGTAGAACCACACAGTGAATAGACAGTGTAACATGGTAGAACCACACAGTGAATAGACAGTGTAGTATGGTAGAACCACACAGTGAATAGACAGTGTAACATGGTAGAACCACACAGTGAATAGACAGTGTAACATGGTAGAACCACACAGTGAATAGACAGTGTAACATGGTAGAACCACACAGTGAAGAGACAGTGTAACATGGTAGAACCACACAGTGAATAGACAGTGTAACATGGTAGAACCACACAGTGAATAGACAGTGTAACATGGTAAAACCACAGAGTGCAGAGACAGTGTATTACGGTAGAACCACACAGTAAAAGAGACAGTGTAACATGGTAAAACCACTGTTGAGGACTAACTAAATCAGTGTTGGTTGAGTCAGGATACACATCTGTCTCTTCCTACTTCTGTCCTGGCCAGGTGTGTGTTTACTCAGCGTCTATCTGTGTATACACACACACACACACACACACACACACACACACACACACACACACACACACACACACACTGCGATAAGTGGCTAAGCCCCAGATGTGTGTCCTGTCTGTCCGTAAGTGTGTGTGTACAAAACTGAAGGCGTGTGTGTCCGTAAGTATGCGTGTCTGTCTGTAAGTATGTGTTCACAAAACTATATCTCCCAAGCAGATTTGTAGTAGGAGTGTATACACAGCAACAATATAAATGAAGTTCTTGTACACAACAGGCAAGAAGACAGGCAGGGAGGGACTGAGACAGGAAGGGAGACAGAAAGGGAGACAGGCAGGGAGACAGGCAGGGAGACAGGCAGGGAGACAGGCAGGGAGGGACTGAGACAGGAAGGGAGACAGGCAGGGAGACAGGCAGGGAGGGCTTGAGACAGGCAGGGGACAGGCAGGCAGGGACTGAGACAGACAGGCAGGGAGACAGGCAGGGAGGGACTGAGACAGGCAGGGAGGGACTGAGACAGGCAGGGAGGGACTGGGACAGGCAGGGAGACATGCAGGGAGACAGGCAGGGAGGGCCTAAGACAGGAAGGGAGACAGGCAGGGAGACAGACAGGGAGGGACTGAGACAGGCAGGGAGACAGGCAGGGAGGGACTGGGACAGGCAGGGAGACAGGCAGGGAGGGACTGAGACGGGAAGAGAGACAGGCAGGGAGACAGGCAGGCAGGGACTGAGACAGGCAGGGAGACATGCAGGGAGAGAGGCATGGAGGGGCTGAGACAGGCAGGGAGGGAGACAGGCAGGGAGGGAGACAGGCAGGCAGGGAGACGGGCATGGAGGAAGGCAAGCAGGGAGGAAGGCAGGCAGGGAGGGAGGGAGGCTGTTTGTTAGCCCATGAGGGGGGGGGGGGGGGGGGGGGGGGGGGGGTACGGTGCGGGGCAGAACACATACACACTCTCTTCCTGTATCCTCTCATCTCATCTCCTAAGGGCTTATTGCAGTCAGACAGCTGTGAACGTAGAGACAGATTCTATTCTAGATTGCTGGTGTGAGTGCTGTGCTTTTTACTACTAGTGTCTCTCTGTGGGGGGGGGGTGTCCCAAATGACATGTTGTTTAGTCATATAGCTGTATCGCCCCCCCCCCCCCAGTGCACCACTCTTCCCAACCTTTACACATCACACTCAATCCCCCCCGCTGTCCTCCTCCCCTCTCCTTCCCCTAACCCAGTGGTTCCCAAATGTTTTACAGTCCCGTACACTCTCAGATGTTGTGTTTTTTGCCATCATTGTAAACCTGCCACACACACACTATACGATACATTTATTAAACATAAGAATGAGTGTGTGTTTTTGTCACAACCCGGCTCGTGGGAAGTGACAAAGAGCTCTTATAGGACCAGGGCACAAATAATAATAATCAATAATTTTGCTCTTTATTTAACCATCTTACATATAAAACCTTATTTGTTCATCGAAAATAGTGAATAACTCCCCACAGGTTAATGAGAAGGGTGTGCTTGAAAGGATGCACATAACTCTGCAATGTTGGGTTGTATTGGAGAGAGTCTCAGTCTTAAATCATTTTCCACACACAGTCTGTGCCTGTATTTAATTTTCATGCTAGTGAGGGCCGAGAATCCACTCTCACATAGGTACGTGGTTGCAAAGGGCATCAGTGTCTTAACCTCTCTGGGATATGTGGGACGCTAACGTCCCACTTGGCCAAAAGCCAGTAAAAATGCAGAGCGCCAAATTCAAATAAATTACTATAAAAATCGAACTTTCATGAAATCACACATGAAAGATACCAAATTAAAGCTACACTTGTTGTGAATCCAGCCAACATGTCAGAATTCAAATAGGCTTTAACGACGAAAGCACACCAAACGATTATGTTAGGTCAGAGCCAAGTCACAGAAAAACACGGCCATTTTTCCAGCCAAAGAGAGGAGTAACAAAAAGCAGAAATAGAGATAAAATGAATCACTAACCTTTGATGATCTTCATCAGATGACACTCATAGGACTACATGTTACACAATACATGTATGTTTTGTTCGGTAAAGTTCATATTTATATCCAGAAATCTGAGTTTAGGCGGGACGCTACTGTCTCACTTGGCCAAAAGCCAGAGAAAATGCAGAGCGCCAAATTGAAATAAATTACTATAAAAATCTAACTTTCATTAAATCGCACATGAAAGATACCAAATTAAAGCTACACTTGTGAATCCAGCCAACATGTCAGAATTCAAATAGGCTTTTCGGCGAAAGCAAACGATGCTGTTATGAGGATAGCAACAGAGTAAACAAAGAGAGAGAAGCATATTTCAACCCTGCAGGCGCGACACAAAACGCAGAAATATAAATATAATTCATGCCTTACCTTTGACGAGCTTCTGTTGTTGGCACTCCAATATATCCCATAAACATCACAAATGGTCCTTTTATTCGATTAATTCCGTCGATATATATCCAAAATGTCCATTTATTTGGCGCGTTTGATCCAGAAAAACACTGCTTCCAACTTGTGCAACGTTACTACAAAATATCTCAAAGGTTACCTGTAAACTTTGCCAAAACATTTCAAACTACTTTTGTAATACAACTTTAGGTATTTTTTTACGTAAATAATCGATAAAATTTAAGACGGGATGATCTGTGTTCAATACAGGATTAAAACAAACTGTAGCTAGCTTTCTGGTCACGCACCCTCGTTCAAGATGGCCGTACTTCTTCATTACACAAAGGAAAAAACCTCAACCAATTTCTAAAGACTGTTGACATCCAGTGGAAGCGGTAGGAACTGCAAGAAATCTGGATTCCTAATGAAAATACATTGAAAAGAGAGTGACCTCAAAAAAAAACAATCTGAATGGTTTGTCCTCGGGGTTTCACCTGCTAAATAAGTTCTGTTATACTCACAGACATGATTCAAACAGTTTTAGAGACTTCAGTGTTTTCTATCCAAATCTACTAATAATATGCATATCTTACCTTCTGGGGATGAGTAGCTGGCAGTTGAATTTAGGTATGCTTTTCATCCAAACGTGAAAATGCTGCCCCCTATCCTAGAGAAGTTAGCAGCACGATTTGCCAAGGCAGGATACTCTGAGCGCAGCCCAATCCAGAAATCTGGCAGTGGCTTTTGATTAAATAACATATTCACAGAGCCGCTTGTTGCAATTTCGATGAGGCTCTCTTGTTCAGATATCTGTAAGTGGACTGGAGGCAAGGCATGAAAGGGATAACGAATCCAGTTTGTGTCGTCCGTTTCGGGAAAGTACCTGCGTAATTGCGCACCCAACTCACTCAGGTGCTTTGCTATATCACATTTGACATTGTCCGTAAGCTTGAGTTCATTTACACACAAAAAATCATACAATGATGGAAAGACCTGTGTGTTGTCCTTGTTATTACAGACAGAAAAGAGCTCCAACTTCTTAACTATAGCCTCAATTTTAGCCTCAATTCTGTCCCACACATTGAATATAGTTGCGGAGAGTCCCTGTAATCCTAGATTCAGATCATTCAGGTGAGAAAAAACATCACCCAGATAGGCCAGTCGTGTGAGAAACCCGTCATCCTGCAAGCGGTCAGACAAGTGAAAATTATGGTCTGTAAAGAAAACTTTAAGCTCATCTCTTAATTAAAAAAAAAACATGTCAATACTTTGCCTCTTGATAACCAGCACAGTATGTTGTAAAAGCGTTAAATGGTCGCTGCCCATATCATTGCATAGTGCAGAAAATACACAAGAGTTCAGGGGCCTTGCTTTAACAAAGTTAACAATTTTTATTGGTGTCCAAAACGTCTTTCAAGCTGTCAGGCATTCCCTTGGCAGCAAGAGCCTCTCGGTGGATGCTGCAGTGTACCCAAGTGGGGTCGGGAGCAACTGCTTGCACGCGCGTTACCACTCCACTATGTCTCCCTGTCATGGCTTTTGGCCATCAGTACAGATACCAACACACCTTGACCACCAAAGTCCATTTGATGTCACAAAGCTGTCCAGTACTTTAAAAATATCCTCTCCTGTTGTCCTGGTTTGCAGAAGAGGATGTCTTCCTTAATTGACCCTCCATAAACATAACGGACATATACCAGGAGCTGTGCCAGGCCCGCCACATCTGTTGACTCGTCCAGCTGTAAGGCATATAATTCACTGGCTTGTATGCGAAGCAGTAATTGTTTCAAAACATCTCCTGCCAGGTCACTGATGTGTCGTGAAACAGTGTTGTTTGATGAAGGCATTGTCTGTATAGTTTTTTGGGCCTTTTCCCCGAGCATCATCCGCGGCAGCAGGAAGAATTAAGTCCTCCACAATAGTGCGGCTTGCCTGTCCTAGCCACTCGGTAGCTCACCATATAAGACGCTTCTAGCCCCTTCTTATTAATGGTATCTGTTGCTTTTATACATGTCTTACTACTCAAAAGTCATCTTTAATCTCGCTCAAAAAACTACTGTGGCTTATTTTTCAAATTGGTGTAACAGTATAACTAAACCGTCCCCTCGCCCCGACACGGGCGCGAACCAGGGACCTTCTGCACACATCAACAACGGTCGCTCACGAAGCATCGTTACCCATCGCGCCACAAAGGCCGCGGCTCTTGCAGAGCAAGGGGCAACACTGCTTCTAGGTTTCAGAGCAAGTGACGTAACTGATTGAAACGCTAGTAGCGCGTACCCGCTAACTAGCTAGCCATTTCACATCCGTTACATTGGCATGTTTTGTTTCTAAATGTCTGCACAAGAGTGAAGGTTTCATCGAGTTGTGAGATAGTACTTTTGCACATATAACACACTGTGGCTGAGGAAAGGCACTTCTCCCAAAATAAAGGAACCCCAAATCAATGTAGTTCTCATCATATTTGCTCCTCTTCGATGGTCCAACGTCCCTGTCTGTTGTTCGGTGCTTCCCCCTGGTAAGGGGGCAGTAGCTATTCGGCTGCATCAGATTCACAACTGTCAGTGTCCATGCTAGCTGGGCTAACAACACATATAGAATTACTGATGCTAGCATTGGATGTGCTCATGGAAGCAGAACTCCTTGTGTCGTCGACAGGTGCAGGTGTAGTACTGCTGGTAGTAGCAGTACTACCAGTAGAACTGGTATGTGTCTCTATGGACGCGGGCCTTACTTTCTTTAACCATTTATCCATTTTCGAGCAAACGGAATGAGCAGCTACATTTGGCTACATACGAACCATTAGTGGAATTCCCACGAGAGAGTAACGGTTAATGTGATTGGATGTTAATTATTTGTCTAGGCTACCTGTATTTCACATTGTGTTGTTATTTCGCTAAACACTAGATGGTTTAAGTTTATTTTTGGCAGTGAAACGAGGCTACTCAGGCAAGAAAAAAACCTCACCCAAATGCATAGCCCCATTGGAAAATATAAATGTACTGTTTAAAAGTACCCCTGACGGCATTGCACGTACCCCTGGTGTAATACCTGCCCTAACCCTCCCTCTCCTTCCCCTAACCCATCCTCCCCTCTCCTTCTCCACCTCCTTAACCAATCCTCAGCTCTCCTTCCCCACCTCTCCTCCCTCCCCTCACCCATCCTCCAACCTCCTTCCCCTAAGCCATCCTCCCGTCTCCTACTCCACCTCTCCTCCCCTCCCTCTTCCTCTCCTCTCCACTTCCTTAACCAATCCTCAGCTCTCCTTCCCCACCTCTCCTCCCTCTCACCCATCCTCTCCTCTCCTTCCCCTCACCCATCCTCCCCTCTCCTTCCCCTCACCCATCCTCTCCTCTCCTTCCCCTAACCAATCCTCCCCCCACCTCTTCTCCCCCTTCCTCTTTCTCTCCTCTCCTTCCCCTCACCCATCCACAGGACTCATCGCTAGAGAGAGATGAGAGAGAAAGAGCAGAGCGATAAGAGAGAGAGATAAAGCCCTGAGAATTGAATTTAGATAAGAGCGAAATATAGAAGTGAGAGAATGAGAGAGAGCAGAGAGAGAGCAGAGAGAGAGCAGAGAGAGAGCAGAGAGAGAGCAGAGAGAGAGAGAGAAGAGAGAGAGAGAGAAGAGAGAGAGAGAGAAGAGAGAGAGAGAGAGGAGATGTTAGACGCGAGAGGAGATGTAGGGAAGAAGAGAGAAAGAGACGCTCTAAATCTTCAGCAATGTAAGGGCTCCAATTAATTTTCCAAAATGAAAGATTATTTGGAATAATAATGAACGCTGCCGGTGGCTTTATAAAAGACCAAAGCTGTGTTCGAATATTCATACTAACTGAATGAGTATATAATATGCTTACTGGTCATAGTACTGTATGGATATAGTTAGTAGGCCGAAAGCTCCCGGATGTCGTACTAAATTTGCCAAAATACGAAGTATACATGCAGTGGACACTATTTCTGTGCTTCTAGGGCCCATAATGCAATTCTTCAGAAAATGGGCGTGGCTTCAAAACGTTTTCAGATTTGAAGAAATGGCGGAAAATATACAGCCGAAGTCTGACGAGAGCGGAAAAACACACATTCATTGTTTTAACTAATTATGACAAATGTTAAGAAAATGTTGAGCAATGTAATAAAGTAATGACTTTTCAAATCAATTACATTACACATTATGTTGGCTGACAATTTGTTAGCTACACTATCCTTACGAACCGCATAGCATTACAGCAATATGTACCGGTGTGTTAGCTAGTTATTTAACGTTAGTTAGCTACTGGGGTGATCAGTCCTTGGTTCCAAATATTGGGGAAGATGCCAGAGCTAAGGATGATGTTAAAGAGTTTAAGTATAGCCAGTTGAAATTTGTTGTCTGTATATTTGATAATTTCATTGAGGATACCATCAATACCACAGGCCTTTTTGGGTTGGAGGGTTTATATTTTGTCCTGTAGCTCATTCAAGATAATTGGAGAATCCAGCGGGTTCTGGTAGTCTTTAATAGTAGATTCTAAGATTTGTATTTGATCATGTATATGTTTTTGCTGTTTGTTCTTTGTTATAGAGCCAAAAAGATAGGAGAAGTGGTTTACCAATACTTCTCCGTTTTGGATAGATAACTCTTAGTGTTTTCCAATTTTCCCAGAAGTGGTTAGAGTCTATGGATTCTTCAATTACATTGAGCTGATTTCTGACGTGCTGTTCCTTCTTCTTCCGTAGTGTATTTCTCTCTCTCTCTCTCTCTCTCTCTCTCTCACTCACTCACTCTCTCTCTCTCTCTCTCTCTCTCTCTCTCTCTCTCTCTCTCTCTCTCTCTCTCTCTCTCTCTCTCTCTCTCTCTCTCTCTCTCACTCACTCACTCACTCACTCACTCACTCACTCACTCACTCACTCACTCACACTCACCACCCCCCCCCCCCCCCCCCCCAGGGAGCTGCAAACATCACCCCCTAGCCACATCTGTCACCCTTTCTCTATTTCTGTCTTTATCACTTTTTCTCTCCTTTCTTTCTGTCTGTCCCTTCTTCCCATCTCTGTTCTATCTCACCATCTCTGTTCTATCTCACCTATGTGAGGATTAGCTCACACCTAGCGTTAACACCTACCTAGCGTTAACACCTACCTAGCGTTAACACCTACCTAGCGTTAACACCTACCTAGCGTTAACACCTACCTAGCGTTAACACCTACCTAGCGTAACCACCTACCTAGCGTAACCACCTACCTAGCGTTAACACCTACCTAGCGTTAACACCTAACGTTAACACCTACCTAGCGTTAACACCTACCTAGCGTTAACACCTACCTAGCGTTAACACCTACCTAGCGTTAACACCTACCTAGCGTTAACACCTACCTAGCGTTAACACCTACCTAGCGTAACCACCTACCTAGCGTAACCACCTACCTAGCGTTAACACCTACCTAGCGTTAACACCTAACGTTAACACCTACCTAGCGTTAACACCTACCTAGCGTTAACACCTACCTAGCGTTAACACCTACCTAGCGTTAACACCTAACGTTAACACCTACCTAGCATTAACACCTACCTAGCGTTAACACCTACCTAACGTTAACACCTACCTAATGTTAACACCTACCTAACGTTAACACCTACCTAGCATTAACACCTAACGTTAACACCTACCTAGCGTTAACACCTAACGTTAACACCTACCTAGCATTAACACCTACCTAGCATTAACACCTACCTAGCGTTAACACCTACCTAGCATTAACACCTAACGTTAACACCTACCTAGCATTAACACCTACCTAACGTTAACACCTACCTAACGTTAACACCTACCTAGCATTAACACCTAACGTTAACACCTACCTAGCGTTAACACCTACCTAACGTTAACACCTAACGTTAACATCTACCTAGCATTAACACCTACCTAGCGTTAACACCTACCTAGCATTAACACCTAACGTTAACACCTACCTAGCATTAACACCTAACGTTAACACCTACCTAGCGTTAACACCTACCTAGCATTAACACCTACCTAGCATTAACACCTACCTAGCGTTAACACCTACCTAGCATTAACACCTAACGTTAACACCTACCTAGCATTAACACCTAACGTTAACACCTACCTAGCGTTAACACCCAACGTTAACACCTACCTAGCATTAACACCTACCTAGCATTAACACCTACCTAACGTTAACACCTACCTAGCATTAACACCTACCTAGCATTAACACCTACCTAGCATTAACACCTACCTAGCGTTAACACCTAACGTTAACACCTACCTAGCATTAACACCTACCTAGCATTAACACCTACCTAGCATTAACACCTAACGTTAACACCTAGCATGAGCTGCGTTCAAGTGATAATACAGTGGTAGAAAGGGCTTGCTGGGCGTTCAACCAATCACTACATCCGCTGGCTGGGCTGTGAGTGATCTCGCCGGGAGGTCAACCAATCACTACATCCGCTGGCTGGGCTGTGAGTGATCTCGCCGGGAGGTCAACCAATCACTACATCCGCTGGCTGGGCTGTGAGTGATCTCGCCGGGAGGTCAACCAATCACTACGTCCGCTGGCTGGGCTGTGAGTGATCTCGCCGGGAGGTCAACCAATCACTACGTCCACTGGCTGGGCTGTGAGTGATCTCGCCGGGAGGCCAACCAATCACTACGTTCGCTGGCTGGGCTTTGAGGAAGATGGAGGGCTGGGGTCAGTTACTGAACAGGGTACACACACACACACACACACACACACACACACACACACACACACACACACACACACACACTTCACACACTATTCAGACAGACACTATTCAGACAGAGTCTATTTAGAGTCAGACAGACACTATTCAGACAGACACTATTCAGACAGACACTATTCAGACAGAGTCTAGTTAGTCAGACAGACACTCTTCAGACAGACACTTCAGACAGAAATAAATAACTTAAATATTACATTTACATAAGTATTCAGACAATTTAATCAGTACTTTGTTGAAGCACCTTTGGCAGCGATTACAGCCTCGAATCTTCTTGGGTATGACATTACAAGCTTGGCACACCTGTATTTGGGGAGTTTCTCCCATTCTTCTCTGCAGATCCTCTCAATCTCTGTCAGGTTGGATGGGGAGCATCGCTGCACAGCTATTGTCAGGTATCTCCAGAGATGTTCAATTGGGTTCAAGTCCGGGCTCTGGCTGGGCCACTCAAGGACATTCAGAGACTTGTCCCAAAGCCACTCTCTCATTGTCTTGGCTGTGTGCTTAAGGTCGTTGTCCTGTTGGAAGGTGAACCATCGCCCCAGTCTGAGGTCCTGAGCACTCTGGAGCAGGCTTTCATCAAGGATCTCCCTGTACTTTGCTTTGTTCTTTTTTCCCTCGATCCTGACTAGTCTCCCGGTCCCTGCCGCTGAAAAACATCCCCACAGCATGATCCTGCACCACCATGCTTCACCGTAGGGATGGTGCCAGGTTTCCTCCAATCTTGGTTTCATCTGACCAGATAATCTTGTTTCTCATGGTCTGTGAGTCTTTTAGATGCCTTTGCCAAACTCCAAGCGGGCTGTCATGTGCCTTTCACTGAGCAGTGGCTTCCGTCTGGCCACTCTACCATAAAGGCCTGATTGGTGGAGTGCTGCAGAGATGGTTGTCCTTCTGGAACGTTTTCCCATCTCCACAGAGGAACTCTGGAGCTCTGTCAGAGTGACCTTCTCCCCGATTGCTCAGTTTGGCCGGGCGACCAGCTCTAGGAAGAGTCTTGGTGGTTCCAAATTTCTTCCATTTAACAACGATGGAGGCCACTGTGTTCTTGGGAACCTTCAATGCTGCAGACATTTTTTGGTACCCTTCCCCAGAAGGTGCCTCAAACAATCCTCGATAATTCCTTCAACCTGGTGGCTTGGTTCTTGCTCTGACATGCACTGTCAACTGTGGGACCTTATGTGTGTGCCTTTCCAAATCATGTCCAATCAATTGAATTTACCACAGGTGGACTCCAATGAAGTTGTAGAAACATCTCAAGGATGATCAATGGAAACAGGATGCACCTGAGCCCAATTTCAAGTCTCATAGCAAAGGGTCTGAATACTTATGGAAACAAGGTATTTCTGTTTTCTATTTTTAATACATTTGCAAACATTTCTAAAACCTGTTTTCACTTTGTCATTATGGGGTATTGTGTGAAGATTGATTAGGATTTTTTTAATTTAATTCATTTTCTCCTTCTTCCTCTCTCCTTCTTCCTCTCCTTCTTCTTCTCTCCTTCTTCCTCTCCTTCTTCTTCTCTCCTTCTTCCTCTCTCCTTCTTCTTCTCTCCTTCTTCTTCTCTCCTTCTTCCTCTCCTTCTTCCTCTCTCCTTCTTCCTCTCTCCTTCTTCTCTCCTTCTTCCTCTCCTCCTTCCTCTCCTTATTCCTCTCCTCCTTCCTCTCCTTCTTCCTCTCTCCTTCTTCCTCTCTCCTTCTTCCTCTCTCCTTCTTCTTCTCCTTCTTCCTCTCCTTCTTCCTCTCCTTCTTCCTCTCCTTCTTCTTCTCCTTCTTCCTCTCCTTCTTCTTCTCCTTCTTCCTCTCCTTCCTCTCCTTCTTCTTCTCCTTCTTCCTCTCCTTCTTCTTCTCCTTCTTCCTCTCTCCTTCTTCCTCTCTCCTTCTTCCCCTCTCCCTCTTCCTCTCCTTGTTCCTCTCCTTGTTTCTCTCTCCTTCCTCTCCTTCTTCCTCTCCTTCCTTCTCTCCTTCTTCCTCTCTCCTTCTTCCTCTCTGCTTCTTCTCCTTCTTCTCCTTGTTCCTCTCCTTGTTCCTCTCTTTCTTCCTCTCCTTCTTCCTCTCTCCTTCTTCCTCTCCTTGTTCTTCTCCTTCTTCCTCTCTCATTCTTCCTCTCTCCTTCTTCCTCTCCTTGTTCCTCTCCTTGTTCCTCTCCTTGTTCCTCTCCTTCTTCCTCTCCTTCTTCTTCTCCTTCTTCCTCTTCTTCCTCTCTCCTTCCTCTCCTTCTCCCTCTCCTTGTTCCTCTCCTTCTTCCTCTCCTTCTTCCTCTCTCCTTCTTCCTCTCCTTCTTCCTCTCTCCTTCTTCCTCTCTCCTTCTTCCTCTCCTTCTTCCTCTCTCCTTCCTCTCCTTGTTCCTCTCCTTCTTTCTTTCTCTCTCCTTCTTCCTCTCTCCTTCTTCTTCTCTCCTTCTTCCTCTCCTTGTTCCTCTCCTTCCTCTTCTTCCTCTCTCCTTCTTCCTCTCCTGCTTCCTCTCCTTCTTCTCCTTCTTCCTCTCTCCTTCTTCCTCTCTCCTTCCTCTCTCCTTCCTCTCCTTGTTCCTCTCCTTCTTTCTTTCTCTCTCCTTCTTCCTCTCTCCTTCTTCCTGTCCTTCTTCCTCTCCTTCTTCCTCTCCTTCTTCCTCTCCTTGTTCCCCTTCTTCCTCTCTCCTTCTTCCTCTCCTCCTTCCTCTCTCCTTCTTCTTCTTCTTCTCCTTCTTCCTCTCCTTCTTCCTCTCTCCTTCTTCCTCTCTCCTTATTCCTCTTTCCTTCTTCCTCTCCTTGTTCCTCTTTTTGTTCCTCTCCTTGTTCCTCTCCTTCTTCCTCTCCTTCTTCCTCTTCTTCCTCTCTCCTTCTTCCTCTCTCCTTCTTCCTCTCCTTCTTCTTCTCCTTCTTCCTCTCTCCTTCTTCTTCTCCTTCTTCCTCTCTCCTTCTTCCTCTCCTTCTTCCTCTCTCCTTCTTCCTCTCCTTGTTCCTCTCCTTCTTCTCCTTTATCCTCTCTCCTTCTTCCTCTCTCCTTGTTCCTCTCCTTGTTCCTCTCCTTCTTCCTCTCCTTCTTCCTCTCTCCTTCTTCCTCTCCTTCTTCCTCTCCTTCTCCCTCTCCTTCTTCCTCTCCTTCTTCCTATACTTGTTCCTCTCCTTCTTCCTCTTCTTCCTCTCTCCTTGTTCCTCTCCTTGTTCCTCTCTCCTTCTTCCTCTCCTTCTTCCTCTCCTTCTTCCTCTCCTTCTTCTTCTCCTTCTTCCTCTCCTTCTTCCTCTCTGCTTCTTCTCGTGACACGGTGATGGAGCTTGATTCTGTGTATGAATTGACGGGGTGCCTTCAAGCCCGACGCTAGATTACAATTTCAGAGGACTTGGATATAAACGCTGTCATCACGGCGGCGTATATCCTCATGTTAATTTGTTTGTCAGATTAAATTGTAAATTGTGTCGCGTATCAATCTACCTTCATCTCCTGTTGACATTTTAATGACATTTTAATGACATTTTGAATTTTGTGAAGACCATGGTTCTATGATTGGATTGGATTGTTGTCTTGGGGGCAGAGAATGCTGCCATGGGTAAATTACCCATCTGAAAGGTTTTGGGGTTAGTCTCAAATGGCATCCTATACCCTATATAGGGCACTGGTCAACAGTAGTGCACTATATATATGGAATAGGGTGCCATTTGAGACACGACCGTGGTTTGGCTCTACATGCTGTCGTATGGTAGATCTGGTAAACAGACACAATACTAACTAGTACAGATCTGGTAAACAGACACACTACTAACTAATACAGATCTGGTAAACAGACACAATACTAACTAGTACAGATCTGGTAAACAGACACAATACTAACTAGTACAGATCTGGTAAACAGACACAATACTAACTAATACAGATCTGGTGAACAGACACAATACTAACTAATTCAGATCTGGTAAACAGACACAATACTAACTAATACATATCTGGTAAACAGACACAATACTAACTAATACAGATCTGGTAAACAGACACAATACTAACTAGTACAGATCTGGTGAACAAACACAATACTAACTAATACCGCATGTGTTTGTGTGCGTGTGTTCATGTCTGTATTTATGTATATACAGTATGTGTCCATGTATGGATGTGTGTGTGTGTGTGTGTGTGTGTACAGTTGAAGTCGGAAGTTTACATTTACATTTTACATTTTAGTCATTTAGCAGACGCTCTTATCCAGAGCGACTTACAGTAGAGTGCATACATTTTATTACATTTTACATACTGAGACAAGGATATCCCTACCGGCCAAACCCTCCCTAACCCGGGCGACGCTATGCCAATTGTGCGTCGCCCCACGGACCTCCCGGTTGCGGCCGGCTGCGACAGAGCCTGGGCGTGAACCCAGAGACTCTGGTGGCGCAGCTAGCACTGCGATGCAGTGCCCTAGACCACTGCGCCACCCGGGAGGTCTGTTTACATACACTCATGTTGGAGTCATTAAAACTCGTTTTTCAACCACTCCACAAATTTCTTGTTTAACAAACTATAGTTTTGGCAAGTCGGTTAGGTCGCTCTTTGTGCATGACACAAGTAATTTTTCCAACAATTGTTTACAGACAGATTATTTCACTTATAATTCACTGGATCACAATTCCAGTCGGTCAGAAGTTTACATACACTAAGTTGACTGTGCCTTTAACCTGTCTGGCTCTGGCGTTCCGCTAGCGGAACTCCTCCCACATTCCACTGAAAAGGCAGAGCGCGAAATTCAAAATATATTTTTTAGAAATATTTAACTTTCACACATTAACAAGTCCAATACAGCAAATGAAAGATACACATCTTGTGAATCCAGTCAACATGTCCGATTTTTTCAATGTTTTACAGCGAAAACACCACATATATTTATGTTAGCTCACCACCAAATACAAAAAAGGACAGACATTTTTCACAGCACAGGTAGCATGCACAAAGCCAACCTAACTAACCAAGAACCAACCAAACTAACCAAGAAACAACTTCATCAGATGACAGTCTTATAACATGTTATACAATAAATCTATGTTTTGTTCGAAAAATGTGCATATTTGAGGTATAAATCAGTTTTACATTGCAGCTACCATCACAGCTACCGTCACAAATAGGACCGAAGCAGCCAGAGTAATTATAGAGACCAACGTCAAATACCTAAATACTCATCATAAAACATTTCTGAAAAATCGATGGTGGACAGCAAATTAAAGACAAACATCTTGTGAATCCAGCCAATATTTCCGATTTTTTTAAGTGTTTTACAGCGAAAACACAATATAGCATTATATTAGCTTACTACAATAGCCTACCACACTACCGCATTCATTCATCAAGGCACGTTAGCGATAGCAATAGGCACGTTAGCGATAGCGAATAAACCAGCAAAAGATATATAATTTTTGACTAACCTTGATAAGCTTCATCAGATGACAGTCCTATAACATCAGGTTATACATACACTTATGTTTTGTTCGAAAATGTGCATATTTAGAGCTGAAATCAGTGGTTATACATTGTGCTAACGTAGCATCTTTTTCCCACAACGTCCGGATATTTTTCTGACACTTTTTCTGACACACATATTCTGACCAAATAACTATTCATAAACATAACTAAAAAATACATGTTGTATAGGAAATGATAGATACACTTGTTCTTAATGCAATCGCCGTGTTAGAATTCTAAAAATAACTTCATTACGACATCCAGCTTAGGTATAGCGAGAGAGTACCCAAAATCTGGGCGCAAACGACTAGTACAACATGTTCGACAGATATATGAAATAGCATCATAAAATGGGTCCTACTTTTGCTGATCTTCCATCAGAATGTTGTACAAGGGGTCCTTTGTCCAGAACAATCGTTGTTTGGTTTTAGAACGGCCTTTTTCCCTCTCGATTTAGCAAGCACACTTGCCAAGTGGCGCGAATCTCTCCATCGTCAACAAACTCAGAGAACGGAACACGGCAAAACTCCTGAAAAAATGTCAATAATCTGATTAAACTATATTGAAAAAACATACTTTACGATGATATTGTCACATGTATCAAATAAAATCAAAGCCGGAGATATTAGTCGTCCATAACGACAGCTTATCAGAAGGCAAATCCAGGTCCCTTCTCGCGCTCTCCAGAAAACAGGAAACTGGTGACACGTCATGCCAAGAGCTATTATTCGAGCCCAGATCAAGTTACACACTCAATTTCTTCTCTCACTGCTTGTCGACATCTAGTGGAAGACGTATGAAGTGCATCTAAACTAATAAATATCAAGGACTTTAATAGGCAGATCCTAGAACAGTGCATCGATTTCAGATTTTCCACTTCCTGTCAGGAAGTTTGCTGCAAAAGGAGTTCTGTTTTACTCACAGATATAATTCAAACGGTTTTAGAAACTAGAGAGTGTTTTCTATCCAATAGTAATAATAATATGCATATTGTACGAGCAAGAATTGAGTACGAGGCCGTTTAAATTGGGCACGATTTTCCCCCAAAGTGAAAACAGCGCCCTCTGTCCTCAACAGGTTTTACAGCTTGGAAAATTCCAGAAAATGATGTCATGGCTTTAGAAGCTTCTGATAGGCTAATTGACATAATTTTTGTCAATTGGATGTGTACCTGTGGATGTATTTCAAGGCCTACCTTCAAACTCAGTGCCTCTTTTCTTGACATCATGGGAAAATCAAAACAAATCAGGCAAGACCTCAGAAAATAAATTGTACACCTCCACAAGTCTGGTTCATCCTTGGTAGCATTTTCCAAATCCCTGAAGGTACCACGTTCATCTGTACAAACAATAGTACGCAAGTATAAACACCATGGGACCACGCAGCCGTCATACCGCTCAGGAAGGAGACGCGTTCTGTCTCCTAGAGATGAACGTACTTTGGTGTGAAAAGTGAAAATCAATCCCAGAACAGCAAAGGACCTTGTGAAGATGCTGGAGGAAGCAGGTACAAAAGTATCTATATCCACAGTAAAACGAGTCCTATATCAACATAACCTGAAAGGCTGCTCAGCAAAACCGCCATAAAAAAGCCAGACTACGGTTTGCAACTGCACATGGAGACAAAGATCGTACATTTTGGAGAAATGTCCTCTGGTCTGATGAAACAAAAATAGAACTGTTTAGCCATAATGACCATTGTTATACTTGGAGGAAAAAGGGGGAGGCTTGCAAGCCGAAGAATACCATCCAAACCGTGAAGTACGGGGGTGGCAGCATCATGTTGTGGGGGTGCTTTGCTGCAGGAGGGACTGGTGCACTTCACAAAATAGATGGTATCATGAGTAAGTAAAATTATGTGGATATATTGAAGCAACATCTCAAGACATCAGTCAGGAAGTTAAAGCTTGGTCTTAGATGGGTCTTCCAAATGGACAATGACCCCAAGCATACTTCCAAAGTTGCGGCAAAATGGCTTAAGGACAACAAAGTCAAGGTATTGGAGTGGCCATCACAAAGCTCTGACCTCAACCTACAGAAAATTTGTGGGCAGAACTGAAAAAGCGTGTGCGAGCAAGGAGGCCTACAAACCTGACTCAGTTACACCAGCTCTGTCAGGAGGAATGGGCCAAAATTCACCCAACTTATTGTGGGCGGCTTGTGGAAGGCTACCCAAAACATTTGACCCAAGTTAAACAATTTAAAGGCAATGCTACCAAATACTAATTGAGTGTATGTAAACTTCTGACCCACTGGGAATGTGATCAAATAAATAAAAGCTGAAATAAGTAATTCTCTCTACTATTATTCTGACATTTCACATTCTTAAAATAAGTGGTGATCCTAACTGACCTAAAACAGTGAATTTTTACTGGGTTAAATGTCAGGAATTGTGAAAAAACTGACTTTAAATGTATTTGGCTAAGGTGTATGTAAACTTCTGACTTCAACTGTATACGTGTGTGTGTGTGTGCGTGTGTGAAGATCAACAACAAGATCCCTTGGCAGGCTGAAGAGGCTGGGGGTGAGTGTGCATCGTGACTGCGGCTGCCAGGTTGAGTGGGAGTAGGGTGGTAATGGGAGGCATGTGGTTGTGTGTGTGTTGGGGGGGGGGGGCCTGAGACAGAGCCCTGAGACAGAGCCCTGAGACAGAGCCCTGAGAAGAACAATCGATGCAGCGTTTTGTAGCTGGTACAGCCCATTTAGAGCTAGCTAACACTAAGAAAGCAAAATACATAAATCGATACTTGGAGTCAAAGACAATATTCTACTTATCGTTATGTCTATAAAATGTCTGCCACAACTAGCAGGTTTTATTTTGTATAACTTTACACGTGTATTTTGTGAGTCCTCCTCTGTAAATGTAATTTGCCTCGTCGATAAGGAGAGTCTCATTTCGTACAAGCGCATTTGTTTCCACGTTTCCTCTTTTTCGCCTCTCCTCGATTACCTTTGACCTTTTTCAAAAGAAAGAGAGGACGGAGAAGTCAAACAATTTGCACAGTGTAACGACATTCCTCCTCCTCTTCATACGAAGAGGAGGAGTAGTGATTCGACCAAAGTGCAGCGGGGTGTGAATTCATAATGATTTATTAGACAAGACAAAAAACGAACTAACTTGAATAACTAACAAAATAACAAAACGGAGTAGACAGACCTGGACATGCGAACTTACACAAAACGAAGAACTCACGAGCAGGAAAATGACTACACAAAAGAACGAACGTACAAACAAACCGAGACAGTCCCGTGTGGCGCGACAAACACAGACACGGGAGACAATCACCCACAAACAAACAGTGTGAAAACACCTACCTTAATATGACTCTCAATCAGAGGAAATGAAAACCACCTGCCTCTAATTGAGAGCCATATCAGGTCACCCTAAACCAACATAGAAACAGAAAACATAGACTGCCCACCCAACCTCACGTCCTGACCAACTAACACATACAAAAACTAACAGAAAACTGGTCAGGAACGTGACACACAGCCTTCCACCTGGTAAAAATAATGTTTTTCCCCCCCCACATTTTGTTGTGTTACAGCCTGAATTCAAAATTGAGATTTTAAATAATACCCCATAATGTAAAAGAGAATTACGTTTTTCGAAATGTTTTCAGATTAGTGAAAAAATGAAAAGCTGTCAAACTCCTATATAATTTCAGGAGTAAAAATGCCTTCAGAAAGTATTCAAACCCTTTGACTTATTCCACATTTTGTTGTGTTACAACCTGAATTTAAAATGGATCAAATATATCACCCATATACACACAATACCCCATAATGACAAAGTGAAAACATGTGTTTCAAAAACATAATTTACAGAAGTATTCACACTCCTGAGTCAATACGTGTTAGAATCACCTTTGGCAACAATTACAGCTGTGAGTCTTTCTGGGTAAGCTTTGCACACCTGGATTGTACAATTTTGTTGATCATTGCTAGACATCCAAGTCTTGCCGTGGATTTTCAAGACGATTTAAGTCAAAACTGTAACTAGGCCACTCAAGAATATTCAATATCTTCTTCGTAAGCAACTCCAGTGTATATTTGGCTTTGTGTTTTCGGTTATTGTCCTGCTGAGAGGTGAATTTGTCTCCCAGTGTCTGTTGGAAAGCAGACTGAACCAGGTCTTCTTCTAGGATTTTGCCTGTGCTTAGCTCTATTCCGTTTATTTTTATCCTAAAAAACGACCTAGTCCTTACTGATGACAAACATACCCATAACATGACGCAGCCACCACTATGCTTAAAAATATAAAGAGTGGTACTCAGTGATGTGTTGTGTTGGATTTGCCCCAAACATAACGCCATGTATTTAGGACATAAAGTACATTTATTTTTCCAAATTTTTTACAGTTTTACTTCAGTGTCTTATTGCAAACAGGATGCATGTTTTGGAATATTTGTATTCTGTACAGGCTTCCTCTTTTCACTCTGTCAATTAGGTTAGTATTGTGGAGTAACTACAATGTTGTTGACCCATCCTCAGTTTTTTCCTATCACAGCCATTAAACTCTGTAACTGTTTCAAAGTCTCCATTGGCCTCATGTTGAAATCCCTGAGCGGTTTCCTTCCTCTCCAGTAACTGAGTTAGGAAGGACGCCTGTATCTTTGTAGTGACGGGATGTATTGATACACCATCCAAGGTGTAATTAATTACTTCACCATGCTCAAAGGGATATTCAATGTTTGCTTTTTTGTTTTTTACATATCTACCAATTGACTCAAGACCTTTCATCTTTTCATTTTTAATTAATTTGCAAAAATGTCGAAAAACATAATTTCACTTTGACATTATGCTGTATTTTTATTTATTTTTTTACCTTTATTTAACTAGACAAGTCAGTTAAGAACAAATTCTTATTTTCAATGACGGCCTAGGAACAGTGTGTTAACTGCCTTGTTCAGGGGGCAGAACGACAGATTTTTACCTTGTCAGCTCAGGGATTCAATCTAGCAACCTTTCGGTTACTGGCCCAACGCTCTAACCACTAGGCTACCTGCCGCCCCGCCACCTGCCACCGGTATTGTATGTAGGCCGGTGACACAACATCTCAATTGAATCCATTTTAAATTTAGGCTGTAACACAACAACATGTGGATGTGGGCTGTAACACAACAACATGTGGATGTGGGCTGTAACATAACAACATGTGGATGTGGGCTGTAACACAACAACATGTGGATGTGGGCTGTAACACAACAACATGTGGATGTGGGCTGTAACATAACAACATGTGGATGTGGGCTGTAACACAACAACATGTGGATGTGGGCTGTAACATAACAACATGTGGAGTGGATGTGGGCTGTAACACAACAACATGTGGAGTGGATGTGGGCTGTAACATAACAACATGTGGATGTGGGCTGTAACACAACAACATGTGGAGTGGATGTGGGCTGTAACATAACAACATGTGGATGTGGGCTGTAACATAACAACATGTGGATGTGGGCTGTAACACAACAACATGTGGAGTGGATGTGGGCTGTAACACAACAACATGTGGAGTGGATGTGGGCTGTAACACAACAACATGTGGATGTGGGCTGTAACACAACAACATGTGGATGTGGGCTGTAACATAACAACATGTGGAGTGGGCTGTAACACAACAACATGTGGATGTGGGCTGTAACATAACAACATGTGGAGTGGATGTGGGCTGTAACACAACAACATGTGGATGTGGGCTGTAACATAACAACATGTGGAGTGGATGTGGGCTGTAACACAACAACATGTGGAGTGGATGTGGGCTGTAACACAACAACATGTGGATGTGGGCTGTAACACAACAACATGTGGATGTGGGCTGTAACATAACAACATGTGGATGTGGGCTGTAACATAACAACATGTGGAGTGGATGTGGGCTGTAACACAACAACATGTGGAGTGGATGTGGGCTGTAACACAACAACATGTGGATGTGGGCTGTAACATAACAACATGTGGATGTGGGCTGTAACATAACAACATGTGGAGTGGATGTGGGCTGTAACATAACAACATGTGGAGTGGATGTGGGCTGTAACATAACAACATGTGGATGTGGGCTGTAACACAACAACATGTGGAGTGGATGTGGGCTGTAACACAACAACATGTGGATGTGGGCTGTAACATAACAACATGTGGATGTGGGCTGTAACATAACAACATGTGGAGTGGATGTGGGCTGTAACATAACAACATGTGGAGTGGATGTGGGCTGTAACATAACAACATGTGGAGTGGATGTGGGCTGTAACACAACAACATGTGGATGTGGGCTGTAACACAACAACATGTGGAGTGGATGTGGGCTGTAACACAACAACATGTGGATGTGGGCTGTAACATAACAACATGTGGATGTGGGCTGTAACATAACAACATGTGGATGTGGGCTGTAACACAACAACATGTGGAGTGGATGTGGGCTGTAACACAACAACATGTGGATGTGGGCTGTAACATAACAACATGTGGATGTGGGCTGTAACATAACAACATGTGGATGTGGGCTGTAACATAACAACATGTGGATGTGGGCTGTAACACAACAACATGTGGAGTGGATGTGGGCTGTAACACAACAACATGTGGATGTGGGCTGTAACATAACAACATGTGGATGTGGGCTGTAACACAACAACATGTGGATGTGGGCTGTAACACAACAACATGTGGAGTGGATGTGGGCTGTAACATAACAACATGTGGATGTGGGCTGTAACACAACAACATGTGGATGTGGGCTGTAACATAACAACATGTGGATGTGGGCTGTAACACAACAACATGTGGATGTGGGCTGTAACATAACAACATGTGGAGTGGATGTGGGCTGTAACATAACAACATGTGGAGTGGATGTGGGCTGTAACATAACAACATGTGGAGTGGATGTGGGCTGTAACACAACAACATGTGGATGTGGGCTGTAACACAACAACATGTGGAGTGGATGTGGGCTGTAACACAACAACATGTGGATGTGGGCTGTAACATAACAACATGTGGATGTGGGCTGTAACATAACAACATGTGGAGTGGATGTGGGCTGTAACATAACAACATGTGGAGTGGATGTGGGCTGTAACACAACAACATGTGGATGTGGGCTGTAACACAACAACATGTGGAGTGGATGTGGGCTGTAACACAACATGTGGAGTGGATGTGGGCTGTAACACAACAACATGTGGATGTGGGCTGTAACACAACAACATGTGGATGTGGGCTGTAACACAACAACATGTGGAGTGGATGTGGGCTGTAACACAACAACATGTGGATGTGGGCTGTAACACAACAACATGTGGATGTGGGCTGTAACACAACAACATGTGGATGTGGGCTGTAACACAACAACATGTGGATGTGGGCTGTAACATAACAACATGTGGAGTGGATGTGGGCTGTAACACAACAACATGTGGAGTGGATGTGGGCTGTAACATAACAACATGTGGAGTGGATGTGGGCTGTAACACAACAACATGTGGATGTGGGCTGTAACACAACAACATGTGGATTGGATGTGGGCTGTAACATAACAACATGTGGAGTGGATGTGGGCTGTAACATAACAACATGTGGATGTGGGCTGTAACACAACAACATGTGGATGTGGGCTGTAACACAACAACATGTGGATGTGGGCTGTAACACAACAACATGTGGAGTGGATGTGGGCTGTAACATAACAACATGTGGATTGGATGTGGGCTGTAACATAACAACATGTGGATGTGGGCTGTAACACAACAACATGTGGATGTGGGCTGTAACACAACAACATGTGGAGTGGATGTGGGCTGTAACATAACAACATGTGGAGTGGATGTGGGCTGTAACATAACAACATGTGGATGTGGGCTGTAACACAACAACATGTGGATGTGGGCTGTAACATAACAACATGTGGATGTGGGCTGTAACACAACAACATGTGGAGTGGATGTGGGCTGTAACACAACAACATGTGGATGTGGGCTGTAACACAACAACATGTGGATGTGGGCTGTAACACAACAACATGTGGATGTGGGCTGTAACACAACAACATGTGGATGTGGGCTGTAACACAACAACATGTGGATGTGGGCTGTAACACAACAACATGTGGAGTGGATGTGGGCTGTAACACAACAACATGTGGATGTGGGCTGTAACACAACAACATGTGGATGTGGGCTGTAACACAACAACATGTGGATGTGGGCTGTAACACAACAACATGTGGATGTGGGCTGTAACACAACATGTGGATGTGGGCTGTAACACAACATGTGGATGTGGGCTGTAACACAACAACATGTGGAGTGGATGTGGGCTGTAACACAACAACATGTGGATGTGGGCTGTAACACAACAACATGTGGATGTGGGCTGTAACACAACAACATGTGGATGTGGGCTGTAACATAACAACATGTGGAGTGGATGTGGGCTGTAACACAACAACATGTGGATGTGGGCTGTAACACAACATGTGGATGTGGGCTGTAACACAACATGTGGATGTGGGCTGTAACACAACAACATGTGGAGTGGATGTGGGCTGTAACACAACAACATGTGGATGTGGGCTGTAACACAACAACATGTGGATGTGGGCTGTAACACAACAACATGTGGAGTGGATGTGGGCTGTAACACAACAACATGTGGAGTGGATGTGGGCTGTAACACAACAACATGTGGATGTGGGCTGTAACATAACAACATGTGGATGTGGGCTGTAACACAACAACATGTGGATGTGGGCTGTAACATAACAACATGTGGATGTGGGCTGTAACACAACAACATGTGGAGTGGATGTGGGCTGTAACACAACAACATGTGGAGTGGATGTGGGCTGTAACACAACAACATGTGGATGTGGGCTGTAACATAACAACATGTGGAGTGGATGTGGGCTGTAACACAACAACATGTGGATGTGGGCTGTAACACAACAACATGTGGAGTGGATGTGGGCTGTAACATAACAACATGTGGAGTGGATGTGGGCTGTAACACAACAACATGTGGATGTGGGCTGTAACATAACAACATGTGGAGTGGATGTGGGCTGTAACATAACAACATGTGGATGTGGGCTGTAACATAACAACATGTGGATGTGGGCTGTAACACAACAACATGTGGATGTGGGCTGTAACACAACAACATGTGGAGTGGATGTGGGATGTAACATAACAACATGTGGATGTGGGCTGTAACATAACAACATGTGGAGTGGATGTGGGCTGTAACACAACAACATGTGGATGTGGGCTGTAACACAACAACATGTGGATGTGGGCTGTAACACAACAACATGTGGATGTGGGCTGTAACATAACAACATGTGGATGTGGGCTGTAACACAACAACATGTGGATGTGGGCTGTAACACAACAACATGTGGATGTGGGCTGTAACACAACAACATGTGGAGTGGATGTGGGCTGTAACACAACAACATGTGGAGTGGATGTGGGCTGTAACATAACAACATGTGGATGTGGGCTGTAACACAACAACATGTGGATGTGGGCTGTAACACAACAACATGTGGATGTGGGCTGTAACATAACAACATGTGGATGTGGGCTGTAACACAACAACATGTGGAGTGGATGTGGGCTGTAACACAACAACATGTGGATGTGGGCTGTAACACAACAACATGTGGATGTGGGCTGTAACACAACAACATGTGGATGTGGGCTGTAACACAACAACACGTGGAGTGGATGTGGGCTGTAACACAACAACATGTGGAGTGGATGTGGGCTGTAACATAACAACATGTGGAGTGGATGTGGGCTGTAACATAACAACATGTGGAGTGGATGTGGGCTGTAACACAACAACATGTGGATGTGGGCTGTAACACAACAACATGTGGATGTGGGCTGTAACACAACAACATGTGGATGTGGGCTGTAACATAACAACATGTGGAGTGGATGTGGGCTGTAACATAACAACATGTGGATGTGGGCTGTAACACAACATGTGGAGTGGATGTGGGCTGTAACACAACAACATGTGAAGTGGATGTGGGCTGTAACACAACAACATGTGGATGTGGGCTGTAACACAACAACATGTGGATGTGGGCTGTAACACAACAACATGTGGATGTGGGCTGTAACATAACAACATGTGGAGTGGATGTGGGCTGTAACATAACAACATGTGGATGTGGGCTGTAACACAACAACATGTGGAGTGGATGTGGGCTGTAACACAACAACATGTGGAGTGGATGTGGGCTGTAACACAACAACATGTGGAGTGGATGTGGGCTGTAACACAACAACATGTGGATGTGGGCTGTAACACAACAACATGTGGATGTGGGCTGTAACATAACAACATGTGGAGTGGATGTGGGCTGTAACACAACAACATGTGGATGTGGGCTGTAACACAACAACATGTGGAGTGGATGTGGGCTGTAACACAACAACATGTGGATGTGGGCTGTAACACAACAACATGTGGATGTGGGCTGTAACACAACAACATGTGGAGTGGATGTGGGCAGTAACACAACAACATGTGGATGTGGGCTGTAACACAACAACATGTGGATGTGGGCTGTAACACAACAACATGTGGATGTGGGCTGTAACACAACAACATGTGGATGTGGGCTGTAACACAACAACATGTGGAGTGGATGTGGGCTGTAACACAACAACATGTGGAGTGGATGTGGGCTGTAACACAACAACATGTGGATGTGGGCTGTAACACAACAACATGTGGAGTGGATGTGGGCTGTAACACAACAACATGTGGAGTGGATGTGGGCTGTAACACAACAACATGTGGATGTGGGCTGTAACACAACAACATGTGGAGTGGATGTGGGCTGTAACATAACAACATGTGGAGTGGATGTGGGCTGTAACATAACAACATGTGGATGTGGGCTGTAACACAACAACATGTGGAGTGGATGTGGGCTGTAACACAACAACATGTGGAGTGGATGTGGGCTGTAACATAACAACATGTGGATTGGATGTGGGCTGTAACATAACAACATGTGGATGTGGGCTGTAACACAACAACATGTGGAGTGGATGTGGGCTGTAACACAACAACATGTGGATGTGGGCTGTAACATAACAACATGTGGATGTGGATGTGGGCTGTAACACAACAACATGTGGATGTGGGCTGTAACACAACAACATGTGGATGTGGGCTGTAACACAACAACATGTGGATGTGGGCTGTAACACAACAACATGTGGATGTGGGCTGTAACATAACATGTGGATGTGGGCTGTAACACAACAACATGTGGAGTGGATGTGGGCTGTAACATAACAACATGTGGAGTGGATGTGGGCTGTAACATAACAACATGTGGATGTGGGCTGTAACACAACAACATGTGGAGTGGATGTGGGCTGTAACACAACAACAACAACACGTGGAGTGGATGTGGGCTGTAACATAACAACATGTGGAGTGGATGTGGGCTGTAACATAACAACATGTGGATGTGGGCTGTAACACAACAACATGTGGATGTGGGCTGTAACACAACAACATGTGGATGTGGGCTGTAACACAACAACATGTGGATGTGGGCTGTAACACAACAACATGTGGATGTGGGCTGTAACACAACAACATGTGGATGTGGGCTGTAACACAACAACATGTGGAGTGGATGTGGGCTGTAACATAACAACATGTGGATGTGGGCTGTAACACAACAACATGTGGATGTGGATGTGGGCTGTAACATAACAACATGTGGATGTGGATGTGGGCTGTAACACAACAACATGTGGAGTGGATGTGGGCTGTAACACAACAACATGTGGAGTGGATGTGGGCTGTAACACAACAACATGTGGATGTGGGCTGTAACACAACAACATGTGGAGTGGATGTGGGCTGTAACATAACAACATGTGGATGTGGGCTGTAACACAACAACATGTGGAGTGGATGTGGGCTGTAACATAACAACATGTGGATGTGGGCTGTAACACAACAACATGTGGAGTGGATGTGGGCTGTAACACAACAACATGTGGATGTGGGCTGTAACACAACAACATGTGGAGTGGATGTGGGCTGTAACACAACAACATGTGGAGTGGATGTGGGCTGTAACACAACAACATGTGGAGTGGATGTGGGCTGTAACATAACAACATGTGGATGTGGGCTGTAACATAACAACATGTGGATGTGGGCTGTAACATAACAACATGTGGATGTGGGCTGTAACACAACAACATGTGGAGTGGATGTGGGCTGTAACATAACAACATGTGGATGTGGGCTGTAACATAACAACATGTGGATGTGGGCTGTAACACAACAACATGTGGATGTGGGCTGTAACATAACAACATGTGGAGTGGATGTGGGCTGTAACACAACAACATGTGGAGTGGATGTGGGCTGTAACATAACAACATGTGGATGTGGGCTGTAACATAACAACATGTGGATGTGGGCTGTAACACAACAACATGTGGATGTGGGCTGTAACACAACAACATGTGGAGTGGATGTGGGCTGTAACATAACAACATGTGGATGTGGGCTGTAACACAACAACATGTGGAGTGGATGTACGGTCGCAGGTAGACTGCAGGAGACTTTTGAAGTAGTCTAATCAGATGAAAACATTGTGACTGGTTGTGTTTATACCACAAATAAAAGGTTATACATTTTTTATTTTACTGTTTGCAATTCACAAATTGTTATTTTGATTCCCATGATTCGATTCACTGCAATTTAACCGAACCCCCCAACTACTACAAAAGGCAAAGCACATCATTCAAAGACAAGCTTCATATGAATTACTGTAAATAACTCACTATTTATTTTTATACTTAATATTTTGAGAAATGTGACGAGGGGCATCTGTTATATAGTAAGTTCAATTGGTATGGCCTAAACCAGACCAATGGGGGAGCTTTTTGAGCTGCGTGTCTCATGTCTTGACTGTGTTTTTTCATGCGCAATGACGCACCTGGCCTCTCCGCTTCCACCTGGCCTCTCCGCCTCCACCTGGCCTCTCCGCTTCCACCTGGCCTCTCCGCTTCCACCTGGCCTCTCCGCTTCCACCTGGCCTCTCCGCTTGCACCTGGCCTCTCCGCTTCCACCTGGCCTCTCCGCTTCCACCTGGCCTCTCCGCTGCACCTGGCCTCTCCGCTGCACCTGGCCTCTCCGCTTCCACCTGGCCTCTCCGCTTCCACCTGGCCTCTCCGCTGCACCTGACCTCTCCGCTGCACCTGGCCTCTCCTCTTCCACCTGGCCTCTCCGCTTCCACCTGGCCTCTCCGCTGCACCTGACCTCTCCGCTGCACCTGGCCTCTCCTCTTCCACCTGGCCTCTCCGCTGCACCTGGCCTCTCCGCTGCCTATCAGCTCTTCCTCTATGTTGATTTATGTAGAAAATTGGTGCAGATGTGAAAGATTGTATGTATGGTATGACTGCTAGTTAGCCTATTGCAGATGTGGACAAACCTACCACTACTGTCACTATGACTAGAGGGCAGGATAGAGTTGACTGCATAAGGGAAGTACCAAAACACCTTTTAAGGGGAGGAGCATGCAGGGAGATGAGGACATGTTGCTATATGGAAGAAATTAAATAGTAACGCCTGCAAAATGTGGAATGTAAACCAGGGAAACATACACTACCATCCCCTGTGCCCAATAAAAAAAAATCACACAAACAACACTAAAGCAAAAAAAACTAACATTTTTGGACCAGCCCCCCCAGTAAATGTACAACTGTCCCTTAGTAAAACCAATTAAGAATCTCCCATTGAATCCCAAGCGGACCTCTTGACTGTATGGTATGCTGCCACCTCCTGGTGACAACTACAACTTCACCTATTAAACAGGTGTCTTTCTGTAGAGTACCCAAATCAACCCATAGCCTCTCGCCTTACCCGTTATGTACTGTATAGGTGACAAGATGGTACCATAGCCATTATACCTATCCTACCCCTTTTAAATGGAGTCAAGTGCATACATACTGTCGTTTACTCTACAAAACCAAGAGGAAGACACATAACAAGACAATTAGTCAGCTCAGAGATAGCATACCGTCTACTCTACAGTAGGGTTGCAACAATTCTTTGGAGGATTTCCTGATTTCCTGCTTATTCCCTCCTAATTCCTTTAATCTTTCAACCGGGATTTCTGGAATCCCAACCTACAGCAACACCAGTCTTACCTGAGATCATCTGCCTAAGCCTAACCTTGACCCCGAACCCTGACCCCGAACCCTAACACTGAACCCTAACCCCTACCTCGAACCCTAACCCCTACCTCGAACCCTGACCCCGAACCCTAACACCGAACCCTAACCCCTACCTTGAACCCTAACCCCTACCTCGAACCCTAACCTTAACTCAAACCCCGAACCCTGACCTCGAACCCTGACCTCGAACCCTGACCCTGAACCCTGACCCCGAACCCTGACCTTGAACCCTGACCTCGAACCCTAACTTTAACTCAACCCCCTAACACCTAACTCGAACACTGACTTCGAACCCTGACCTCGAACACTGACTTCGAACCCTGACCTCGAACCCTGACCTCGAACCCTGACCTCGAACCCTGACCTCGAACCCTGACCCTGAACCCTGACCTCGAACCCTGACCCCGAACCCTAACACTGAACCCTAACCCCTACCTTGAACCCTAACCTTAACTCAAACCCAAACCCCGAACCCTGACCTCGAACCCTGACCTCGAACCCTAACCCTGAACCCTGACCTCGAACCCTAACCCTGAACCCTGACCCTGAACCCTGACCCCGAACCCTGACCTCGAACCCTGACCTCGAACCCTAACTTTAACTCAACCCCCTAACACCTAACTCGAACACTGACTTCGAACCCTGACCTCGCACCCTAACCTCGAACCCTAACCTCGAACCCTGACCTTGAACCCTAACCCTGTTTACTCACTGACCTTTGCCCTTCACCCCTAGAACTCAGAGGACCCAGAGTGTGGGTCAGGAGCCCCTGAAGAGGCAGGGGTCGTCGTCTGCAGGTCGCGCCCCCCAGCCCCTCTCCGCTCAGGCCATCAAGCACATCTGGGTACGCACCGCCCTCTTCGAGAAGGTCCTGGACAAGGTCGTACAGTACATCGTGGATAACTCCAGGTAAAAGAAAATGGCAACTTCTGCATTAACTTACACTGCACTGTATGCAAAGAGCAAGATCTTGTCAATGTCTGTTCCAGTCAATTTAATTATCTTTTGTTCTTCACACTACTCTCTAATTTCATTCCCTCCTTTGTCTCGCATGAGGCCGAATGGAGTCATTTGAGTGTTGGTTTTCATTGTTTGACTCAATGCTCTTTTGTTGTTTCTCTACATTGCGTGTGTGTGTGTGTGTGTGTGTGTGTGTGTGTGTGTGTGTGTGTGTGTGTGTGTGTGTGTGTGTGTGTGTGTGTGTGTGTGTGTGTGTGTGTGTGTGTGTGTGTGTGTGTGTGTGTGTGTTGTCTCTACAGTAAGTACTATGAGAGGGAGGCTCTGATGCATGACTCAGTGTTTGGACCCATCCTGGCATGTCTACTGGGTAAGTTGGCCCTAAGAGCTGTTATAATGCTACATTGGGTTGTTATAACACCCCTGTGGACTGTTATAATGCTACATTGGGTTGTTGTAATGTCCCTACAGACTGTTATAATGCTACATTGGGTTGTTATAATGTCCCCACGGACTGTTATAATGTCCCTACGCGCTGTTATAATGCTACATTGGCTTGTTATAATGTCTTTATGGACTGATATAATGCTACATTGCATTGTTATAATGTCCCTACGGGCTGTTATAATGCTACATTGGGTTGTTGTAATGTCTCTATGGACAGCTGTTATAATGCTACATTGGGTTGTTATAATGTCTCTACGGACTGTTATAATGCTACATTGGGTTGCTATGTGTCTACGGACTGATATAATGCTACATTGGGTAGTTATAATGTCTTTACGGCCTGTTATAATGCTACATTGGGTTGTTATAATGTCTCTATGGACTGATATAATGCTACATTGCATTGTTATAATGTCCCTACGGACTGTTATAATGCTATATACAGTAGATACTCTTTTTGCTTATATTTACTCTCCCTCCCTCATTCTCACCCTATTTTACCCCTTCTTTCTATCCCCCCTCCCTCTCTCCCCCCTCCCTCCTCCCTCTCTTCCCCCTCCCTCTCTTCCCCCCCCCCTCCCTCTCCCCCTCCTCCCTCTCTTCCCCCCCTCCCTCCTCCCTCTCTTCCCCCTCCCCCCTCCCTCTCTTCTCCCTCCCTCCTCCCTCTCTTCCCCCTCCCCCTCCCTCTCTTCCCCCTCCCTCCTCCCTCTCTTCCCCCTCCCTCCTCCCTCTCCCCCCCCCTCCCCCCTCCCTCTCTTCCCCCTCCCTCCTCCCTCTCGTCCCCCTCCCCCCTCCCTCTCCCCCCCCCCCCCCCTCCCCCTCCCTCCTCCCTCCTCCCTCTCTTCCCCCTCCCTCCTCCAGTGGGTCCCTGTGCTCTGGAGTACACTAAGCTGAAGACGTCCGACCACTTCTGGACGGACCCGTCGGCCAACGAGTTGGTCCAGCGCCACCGGATCCACGGGGCCCACCGGGGCCAGGACGCTTCCCCCAGCAGGAGGCCCGCTCTGGGGGTGAGAGACACTGGGTCCCTGGGGACCTGAGGAATGAATGGGGCTCTTACTGGAGCAGTTGGTCAATACAGTACAATACATTCCGTAAGGATTCAATGAGCAGCTATGGCAATACTAATTTCCTTTTATACAGTTGAAGTCAGAAGTTTACATACACTTAGGTTGGAGTCATTAACTTGTTTTTCAACCACTTCACATATTTCTTGTTAACAAACTATAGTTTTGTAAAGTCGGTGAGGACATCTACTTTGTGCATGACACAACTAACTTTTCCAACAATTGTTTACAGACAGATTATTTAACTTATAATTCACTGTATCACAATTCCAGTGGGTCAGAAGTTTACATACACTAAGTTGACTGTGCCTTTAAACAGCTTGGAAAATTCCAGAAAATTATGTCATGGCTTTAGAAGCTTCTGATTGGCTAATTGACATCAAAGGAGTCAATTGGAGGTGTACCTGTGGATGTATTTCAAGGCCGACCTTCCAACTCAGTGCTTCTTTGCTTGACATCATGGGAAAATCAAAAGAAATCAGGCAAGACCTCAGAAATCAAATTGTAGACCTCCACAAGTCTGGTTCATCCTTGGGAGCAATTTCCAAATGCCTGAAGGTACCACGTTCATCTGTACAAACAATAGTATGCAAGTATAAACACCATGGGACCACGCAGCCGTCATACCGCTCAGGAAGGAGACGCGTTCTGTCTCCTAGAGATGAACATACTTTGGTGCGAAAGCGCAAATCAATCCCAGAACAGCAGCAAAGGTCCTTGTGAAGATGCTGGAGGAAACAGGTACAAAAGTATCTATATCCACAGTAAAACGAGTCCTATATCAACATAACCTGAAAGGCTGCTCAGCAAGGAAGAAGCCACTGCTCCAAAACGGCCATAAAAAAGCCAGTCTACGGTTTGCAACTGCACATGGGGACAAAGATCGTACATTTTGGTAAAATGTCCTCTGGTCTGATGAAACAAAAATAGAACTGTTTGGCTATAATGACCATTGTTATGTTTGGAGGAAAAAGTGGGAGGCTTGCAATCTGAAGAACACCATCCAAACCGTGATGCACGGGGGTGGCAGCATCATGTTGTGGGGGTGCCTTGCTGCAGGAGGGACTGGTGCACTTCACAAAATAGATGGATTCATGAGGCAGGAAAATTATGTGGATATATTGAAGCAACATCTCAAGACATCAGTCAGGAAGTTAAAGCTTGTTTGCAAATGGGTCTTCCAAATGGACAATGACCCCAAGCATACTTCCAAAGTTGTGGCAAAATGGCCTAAGGACAACAAAGTCAAGGTATTGGAGTGGCCATCACAAAGCCCTGACCTCAATCCTATAGAAAATTTGTGGGCAGAACTGAAAAGGCGTGTGCGAGCAAGGAGGCCTACAAACCTGACTCAGTTACACCAGCTCTGTCAGGAGGAATGGGCCAAAATTCACCCAACTTATTGTGGGAGGCTTTGGAAGGCTACCCAAAACGTTTGACCCAAGTTAAACAATTTAAAGGCAATGCTACCAAATACTAATTGAGTGTATGTAAACTTCTGACCCACTGGGAATGTGATGAAAGAAATAAAAGCTGAATTAAATCATTCTCTCTACTATTATTCTGACATTTCACATTCTTTAAATAAAGTGGTGATCTTAACTGACCTAAAACAGGGAATTTTTTACAAGGATTAAGTGTCAGGAATTGTGAAAAACTGACTTTAAATGTATTTCGCTGAGATGTATGTAAACTTCTGACTTCAACTGTATTTAGCCAGGATAGTTCACTTAGTAACAATTGTTTTCCAAGGAGTCCTGGGAGTAGTTTCTCAGAAGGGCACAGACCCTTGTAGTTAGACAATAGGGCTAAGTAACTACAATGTTATTGGTTCAAATCCCCGATGGGTAAAGGACCCAGTCAGTTTCAATCATGGTCGCATGTGCCGCGTCCCTAATGACACCCTATTCCCTATATAGTGCACTACTTTTGACCAGGGCCCAAAGGGTGCCAGTCACATTCTGTTAAAGGATCCCAAAGCACACAGTTGCCTGGGTTGCTCCTCTTTTCAGTTCACAGCAGTTAGCAACTGCAAAAAACAAGATGCAAAAAAACCAAGATGCAAAACAACCAAGATGCAAAACAACCAAGATGCAAAAAACAAGATGCAAAAAACAAGATGCAATAAACAATCAAGATGCAATAAACAATCAAGATGCAAAAAAAAAACAAGATGCAATAAAAAACAAGATGCAAAAAAACAAGATGCAAAAAACAATAGATGCAACAAACAGTCAAACTGGAGCATTTTATCTCCATCTCTACATTCAAAGACAATCATGGACACTCTTTTACTGACACTTGTGGCTCCTTTGCGTGATGTGTTTTATCTGCCGTTTTGTCCTTTGTGCCTAACAATTGTTGTGCCATGTTTGTGTTGTTGCCATGCTGTGTTGTTGCCTTGTTGTGTTGTTGCCATGTTGTGTTGTTGCCATGTTGTGTTGCTGCCATGTTTGTGTTGCTGCCATGTTTGTGTTGTTGCCATGTTGTGTTGTTGCCTTGTTGTGTTGCTGCCATGTTGTGTTGTTGCCATGTTGTGTTGCTGCCATGCTGTGTTGTTGCCTTGTTGTGTTGCTGCCATGTTGTGTTGTTGCCATGTTGTGTTGCTGCCATGTTGTGTTGTTGCCTTGTTGTGTTGTTGCCATGTTTGTGTTGCTGCCATGTTTGTGTTGTTGCCATGTTGTGTTGTTGCCTTGTTGTGTTGTTGCCATGTTGTGTTGTTGCCATGTTGTGTTGTTGCCATGTAGTGTTGTTGCCATGTTGTGTTGCTGCCATGTTTGTGTTGCTGCCATGTTGTGTTGTTGCCATGTTGTGTTGTTGCCATGTTGTGTTGTTGCCATGTTGTGTTGTTGCCATGTTGTGTTGTTGCCTTGTTGTGTTGTTGCCATGTTGTGTTGTTGCCATGTTGTGTTGTTGCCATGTTGTGTTGTTGCCATGTTGTGTTGCTGCCATGTTGTGTTGTTGCCATGTTGTGTTGCTACCATGCTGTGTTGTCATGTGTTGCTACCATGCTGTGTTGTCATGCGTTGTTGCCATGTTGTAGTGTTGTGGTGTCTCTTTTCTCGTGATGTGTGTTTTATCCCCAGTCCCTGCAGTAAGCCTTTAGCCTCTTGCTAGGCCGTCATTGTAAATATTAATTAGTTGTTAATTGACTTGCCTGGTTAAATAATGGTTAAATAAATAAAATAAAAAATGGAGGGATAATCAGTCAGGATCTGAGTCACGTCCTTACACAATCAATACTCAATAACATAGACCTTTCTCCTGATCTGTTTCAATACTCAATAACATAGACCTTTCTCCTGGCCTGTTTCAGTACTCAATAACATAGACCTTTCTCCTGGCCTGTTTCAATACTCAATAACATTGACCTTTCCCCTGGCCTGTTTCAATACTCAATAACATAGACCTTTCTCATGACCTGTTTCAATACTCAATAACATAGACGTTTCTCCTGGCCTGTTTCAATACTCAATAACATAGACCTTTCTCCTGGCCTGTTTCAATACTCAATAACATAGACTGTTCTCCTGGCCTGTTTCAATACTCAATAACATAGACCTTTCACCTGGCCTGTTTCAATACTCAATAACATAGACCTTTCTCCTGGCCTGTTTCAATACTCAATAACATAGACCTTTCTCCTGGCCTGTTTCAATACTCAATAACCTAGACCTTTCCCCTGGCCTGTTTCAGTACTCAATAACATAGACCTTTCTCCTGGCCTGTTTCAATACTCAATAACATAGACCTTTCTCCTGGCCTGTTTCACTACTCAATAACATAGACTGTTCTCCTGGCCTGTTTCAATACTCAATAACATAGACCTTTCTCCTGGCCTGTTTCACTACTCAATAACCTAGACTGTTCTCCTGGCCTGTTTCAATACTCAATAACCTAGACCTTTCACCTGGCCTGTTTCAATACTCAATAACATAGACCTTTCTCCTGGCCTGTTTCACTACTCAATAACATAGACCTTTCTCCTGGCCTGTTTCAATACTCAATAACATAGACCTTTCTCCTGGCCTGTTTCAATACTCAATAACGTAGACCTATCTCCTGGCCTGTTTCAATACTCAATAACGTAGACCTTTCTCCTGGCCTGTTTCACTACTCAATAACATAGACCTTTCCCCTGGCCTGTTTCACTACTCAATAACATAGACCTTTCTCCTGGCCTGTTTCAATACTCAATAACATATAACTTTCTCCTGGCCTGTTTCAATACTCAATAACATAGACCTTTCCCCTGGCCTGTTTCAATACTCAATAACCTAGACCTTTCTCCTGGCCTGTTTCACTACTCAATAACATAGACCTTTCCCCTGGCCTGTTTCAATACTCAATAACGTAGACCTTTCTCCTGATCTGTTTCAATACTCAATAACATATAACTTTCTCCTGGCCTGTTTCACTACTCAATAACGTAGACCTTTCCCCTGGCCTGTTTCAATACTCAATAACGTAGACCTTTCTCCTGGTCTGTTTCAATACTCAATAACATAGACCTTTCTCCTGGTCTGTTTCAATACTCAATAACATAGACCTTTCCCCTGGCCTGTTTCAATACTCAATAACCTAGACCTTTCTCCTGGCCTGTTTCACTACTCAATAACGTAGACCTTTCCCCTGGCCTGTTTCAATACTCAATAACGTAGACCTTTCTCCTGGTCTGTTTCAATACTCAATAACATAGACCTTTCTCCTGGTCTGTTTCAATACTCAATAACCTAGACCTTTCTCCTGGCCTGTTTCAATACTCAATAACGTAGACCTTTCTCCTGGCCTGTTTCAATACTCAATAACATAGACCTTTCCCCTGGCCTGTTTCAATACTCAATAACCTAGACCTTTCTCCTGGCCTGTTTCACTACTCAATAACGTAGACCTTTCCCCTGGCCTGTTTCACTACTCAATAACGTAGACCTTTCTCCTGGTCTGTTTCAATACTCAATAACATAGACCTTTCTCCTGGTCTGTTTCAATACTCAATAACCTAGACCTTTCTCCTGGCCTGTTTCAATACTCAATAACGTAGACCTTTCTCCTGGCCTGTTTCAATACTCAATAACATAGACCTTTCCCCTGGCCTGTTTCAATACTCAATAACCTAGACCTTTCTCCTGGCCTGTTTCAATACTCAATAACATAGACCTTTCTCCTGGTCTGTTTCAATACTCAATAACGTAGACCTTTCTCCTGGCCTGTTTCCCAGATCCAGAAGAGACAGTCCAGCGTCAGCATGTCCGAGGATAAGTTTGCGGCATCTGCGCGGGAATACGTGGAATCTCTTCACCAGAACTCCCGTACTCACCTGCTCTATGGCAAAAACAACGTCATGGTCCAACCGGTAAGACTACACAGAGTTTTAATACTGTAACATGTAGTAGTATTATTGTAGTACTGTAGAAATATTCTCGTACAGCCAAGAAGAGGATCAGCCACCTTTCTGAACCGGCTTCCTCTCTAGGTTTCTTCCTAGGTTCTTGCCTTCTAGGGAGTTCAAACCCCCTCAGAGCCTGGTTCCTCTCTAGGTTTCTTCTTAGGTTTCTGCCTTCTAGGGAGTTCAAACCCCCTCAGAGCCTGGTTCCTCTCTAGGTTTCTTCCTAGGTTCCTGGGAGTTTTTCCTAGCCACTGTGCTTTTGCTTCTGCTTTGCTTGCTGTTTGTGGTTTTAGGCTGGGTGTCTGTGAAGCTCTTTGTGGTTTTAGGCTGGGTGTCTGTAAAGCTGTTTGTGGTTTTAGGCTGGGTGTCTGTAAAGCACTTTGTGGTTTTAGGCTGGGTGTCAGCTGCTGATGTAAAAAGGGCTTTTATAAAATACATTTGATTGATTAATTAATTGAAGGGACAGGGACTATGGTGGTCTGTTTGAAACATACCCAGTCTATAGGTATTACAGACTGGGACAGGGAGAGGTTGAAAATGTCAGTGAGGACATTTGCTAGCTGGTCAACACATGCACTGAGTACGCGTCCTGGTAATCCGTCTGGCCCTGTGGCCTTGTGAATGTTGACCTGTTTAAAGTTCTTACTCACATCGGCTATGGAGAGCGTGATCACACAAGGACACTGATCCAGTCTGTCTGTCTGCTCTCTATATGATCCAGTCTGTTTGTATAGGAAGCAGACAAACAGACTGGATCATTAAGGGGAGCAGACAAACAGACTGGATCATTAAGGGAAGCAGACAGACAGACTGGATCATTAAGGGCAGCAGACAAATAGACTGGATCGTTAAGGGAAGCAGACAGACAGACTGGATCATTAAGGGGAGCAGACAAACAGACTGGATCATTAAGGGAAGCAGACAAACAGACTGGATCATTAAGGGGAGCAGACAAATAGACTGGATCGTTAAGGGAAGCAGACAGACAGACTGGATCATTAAGGGGAGCAGACAAACAGACTGGATCATTAAGGGAAGCAGACAAACAGACTGGATCGTTAAGGGAAGCAGACAGACAGACTGGATCGTTAAGGGAAGCAGACAAACAGACTGGATCGTTAAGGGGAGCAGACAGACAGACTGGATCATTAAGGGGAGCAGACAAACAGACTGGATCATTAAGGGGAGCAGACAGACTGGATCATTAAGGGGAGCAGACAAACAGACTGGATCATTAAGGGAAGCAGACAAACAGACTGGATCATTAAGGGGAGCAGACAGACTGGATCATTAAGGGGAGCAGACAAACAGACTGGATCATTAAGGGAAGCAGACAGACAGACTGGATCATTAAGGGGAGCAGACAAACAGACTGGATCATTAAGGGGAGCAGACAAACAGACTGGATCATTAAGGGGAGCAGACAGACTGGATCATTAAGGGGAGCAGACAAACAGACTGGATCATTAAGGGAAGCAGACAAACAGACTGGATCGTTAAGGGAAGCAGACAAACAGACTGGATCATTAAGGGGAGCAGACAAACAGACTGGATCGTTAAGGGAAGCAGACAGACAGACTGGATCGTTAAGGGAAGCAGACAGACAGACTGGATCATTAAGGGGAGCAGACAAACAGACTGGATCGTTAAAGGAAGCAGACAGACAGACTGGATCATTAAGGGGAGCAGACAAACAGACTGGATCGTTAAAGGAAGCAGACAGACTGACTGGATCATTAAGGGAAGCAGACAGACAGACTGGATCATTAAGGGGAGCAGACAAACAGACTGGATCATCCCTTAATGATCCAGTCTGTCTGTCTGCTCCCCTTAACGATCCAGTCTGTTTGTCTGCTTCCCTTAATGATCCAGTCTGTTTGTCTGCTCCCCTTAACGATCCAGTCTGTCTGCTCCCCTTAATGATCCAGTCTGTCTGTCTGCTCCCCTTAATGATCCAGTCTGTCTGCTCCCCTTAACGATCCAGTCTGTTTGTCTGCTCCCCTTAATGATCCCGTCTGTCTGCTCCCCTTAATGATCCAGTCTGTCTGTCTGCTTCCCTTAACGATCCAGTCTGTTTGTCTACTCCCCTTAATGATCCAGTCTGTCTGTCTGCTTCCCTTAATGATCTAGTCTGTTTGTCTGCTTCCCTTAATGATCCAGTCTGTCTGCTCCCCTTAACGATCCAGTCTGTTTGTCTGCTCCCCTTAATGATCCAGTCTGTCTGTCTGCTTCCCTTAACGATCCAGTCTGTTTGTCTGCTCCCCTTAATGATCCAGTCTGTTTGTCTGCTTCCCTTAATGATCCAGTCTGTCTGTCTGCTCCCCTTAACGATCCAGTCTGTTTGTCTGCTTCCCTTAATGATCCAGTCTGTTTGTCTGCTCCCCTTAACGATCCAGTCTGTCTGCTCTCCTTAATGATCCAGTCTGTCTGTCTGCTTCCCTTAACGATCCAGTCTGTTTGTCTGCTCCCCTTAATGATCCAGTCTGTCTGCTTCCTTTAACGATCCAGTCTGTTTGTCTGCTCCCCTTAATGATCCAGTCTGTCTGTCTGCTTCCCTTAACGATCCAGTCTGTCTGTCTGCTTCCCTTAACGATCCAGTCTGTTTGTCTGCTCCCCTTAATGATCCAGTCTGTTTGTCTGCTTCCCTTAATGATCCAGTCTGTCTGTCTGCTTCCCTTAACGATCCAGTCTGTTTGTCTGCTCCCCTTAATGATCCAGTCAGTCTGTCTGCTCCCCTTAATGATCCAGTCTGTTTGTCTGCTCCCCTTAATGATCCAGTCAGTCTGTCTGCTCCCCTTAATGATCCAGTCTGTTTGTCTGCTCCCCTTAATGATCCAGTCTGTTTGTCTGCTCCCCTTAATGATCCAGTCTGTCTGTCTGCTCCCCTTAATGATCCAGTCAGTCTGTCTGCTTCCTTTAACGATCCAGTCTGTTTGTCTGCTCCCCTTAATGATCCAGTCTGTCTGTCTGCTTCCTTTAACGATCCAGTCTGTTTGTCTGCTCCCCTTAATGATCCAGTCTGTCTGTCTGCTTCCCTTAACGATCCAGTCTGTCTGTCTGCTTCCCTTAACGATCCAGTCTGTTTGTCTGCTCCCCTTAATGATCCAGTCTGTTTGTCTGCTTCCCTTAACGATCCAGTCTGTTTGTCTGCTTCCCTTAATGATCCAGTCTGTTTGTCTGCTCCCCTTAATGATCCAGTCTGTCTGCTCCCCTTAATGATCCAGTCTGTTTGTCTGCTCCCCTTAATGATCCAGTCTGTTTGTCTGCTCCCCTTAATGATCCAGTCTGTCTGTCTGCTTCCCTTAATGATCCAGTCTGTTTGTCTGCTCCCCTTAATGATCCAGTCTGTCTGCTCCCCTTAATGATCCAGTCTGTCTGTCTGCTCCCCTTAATGATCCAGTCTGTTTGTCTGCTCCCCTTAATGATCCAGTCTGTTTGTCTGCTCCCCTTAATGATCCAGTCTGTCTGTCTGCTCCCCTTAATGATCCAGTCAGTCTGTCTGCTTCCTTTAACGATCCAGTCTGTTTGTCTGCTCCCCTTAATGATCCAGTCTGTCTGTCTGCTTCCTTTAACGATCCAGTCTGTTTGTCTGCTCCCCTTAATGATCCAGTCTGTCTGTCTGCTTCCCTTAACGATCCAGTCTGTCTGTCTGCTTCCCTTAACGATCCAGTCTGTTTGTCTGCTCCCCTTAATGATCCAGTCTGTTTGTCTGCTTCCCTTAACGATCCAGTCTGTTTGTCTGCTTCCCTTAATGATCCAGTCTGTTTGTCTGCTCCCCTTAATGATCCAGTCTGTCTGCTCCCCTTAATGATCCAGTCTGTTTGTCTGCTCCCCTTAATGATCCAGTCTGTTTGTCTGCTCCCCTTAATGATCCAGTCTGTCTGTCTGCTTCCCTTAATGATCCAGTCTGTTTGTCTGCTCCCCTTAATGATCCAGTCTGTCTGCTCCCCTTAATGATCCAGTCTGTTTGTCTGCTTCCCTTAATGATCCAGTCTGTTTGTCTGCTCCCCTTAATGATCCAGTCTGTCTGCTCCCCTTAATGATCCAGTCTGTTTGTCTGCTCCCCTTAATGATCCAGTCTGTCTGTCTGCTCCCCTTAACGATCCAGTCTGTTTGTCTGCTTCCCTTAACGATCCAGTCTGTCTGTCTGCTTCCCTTAACGATCCAGTCTGTTTGTCTGCTTCCCTTAATGATCCAGTCTGTTTGTCTGCTCCCCTTAATGATCCAGTCTGTCTGTCTGCTTCCCTTAACGATCCAGTCTATTTGTCTGCTCCCCTTAATGATCCAGTCTGTCTGTCTGCTTCCCTTAACGATCCAGTCTGTTTGTCTGCTCCCCTTAATGATCCAGTCTGTCTGTCTGCTTCCCTTAACGATCCAGTCTGTCTGTCTGCTTCCCTTAACGATCCAGTCTGTCTGTCTGCTTCCCTTAATGATCCAGTCTGTTTGTCTGCTCCCCTTAATGATCCAGTCTGTTTGTCTGCTTCCTATACAAACAGACTGGATCATATAGAGAGCAGACAGACAGACTGGATCAGTGTCCTTGTGTGATCACGCTCTCCATAGCCGATGTGAGTAAGAACTTTAAACAGGTCAACATTCACAAGGCCACAGGGCCAGACGGATTACCAGGACGCGTACTCAGTGCATGTGTTGACCAGCTAGCAAATGTCCTCACTGACATTTTCAACCTCTCCCTGTCCCAGTCTGTAATACCTATAGACTGGGTATGTTTCAAACAGACCACCATAGTCCCTGTGCCCAAGAACACCAAGGTAACCTGACTAATTGACTACTGACCCGTAGCACTCACATCTGTAGCCATGAAGTGCTTTGAAAGGCTGGTCATGGCTCACATCAACACCATCATCCCAGACACCATCATCCCAGACACTGCCCTTTCCCACCTGGACAAGAGGAACACCTATGTGAGAATGCTGTTCATTGACCACAGCTCAGCGTTCAACACCATAGTGCCCTCCAAGCTCATCATTAAGCTAAAGCCCCAGGGACTGAACACCTCCCTCTTCACCTGGATCCTGGACTTCCTGACGGGTCGCCCCCAGGTGGTGAGGGTAGGCAACAAGACATCCGTCATGCTGACCATCAAGACGGGGTCCCCTCAGGAGTGCTTTCTTAGTCCCCTCCTGTACTCCCTGTTCACCCACGACTGTGTGGCTGCGTACGACTCTAACACCATCATTAGGTTTGCTGATGACCTGACAGTGGTAGGCCTGATCACCCACGACGATGAGACAGCCTATAGGGAAGAGCTCAGTGACCTGGCAGTGCGGTGCCATGACAACAACTTCTACCTCAACAAGACAAAAGAGCTGATCGTGGACTACAGGAAACTGAGGGTCGAGCACGCCCTCATCCATATCGACTGGGCTGTAGTGGAGCGGGTCGAGAGCTTCAAGATCCTCAGTGTCCACATCACTAAGGAATGAACATGGTCCACACACACCAACACAGTCGTGAAGAATGCACAAAAACACCTTCTTTCCCCTCGGGAGGCTGAAAAGGTTTTGCATGGGCCCTTAGATCCTCAAAAAGTTCTACAGCTGCACCATCGAGAGCATCTTGACTGGCTGCATCACCGCTTGGTATGGCAACTGCTTGGCATCCGACCGCAAGTCGCTACAGAGGGAGGATGGTGCAGACCGCTCAGTACATCACTGGGGCCGAGCTCCCTGCAATCCAGGACCTCTGTACCAGGCGGTGTCAGAGGAAGGCCCGGAAAATTGTCAAAGACCCCAACCATCCAAACCATAAACTGTTTACTCTGCTACCGCATGGCAAGCGGTGCCGGAGAGCCAAGTCTGGGACCAAAAGGCTCCTGAACAAGCTTCTACCCCCAAGCTATAAGACTGCTGAACAGTTAACAAATGATATAGAGAACAGACAATACTCCAGCCTCCTCTCCCGTTTTCAAAACTCCAGCCCCCTCTCCCGTTTTCAATACTCCACCCCCCTCTCCTGTTTTCAATACTCCAGCCCCCTCTCCTGTTTTCAACACTCCAGCCCCCTCTCCTGTTTTCAACACTCCAGCCCCCTCTCCTGTTTTCAATACTCCAGCCCCCTCTCCTGTTTTCAACACTCCAGCCCCCTCTCCTGTTTTCAATACTCCAGCCCCCTCTCCTGTTTTCAACACTCCAGCCCCCTCTCCTGTTTTCAATACTCCAGCCCCCTCTCCTGTTTTCAACACTCCAGCCCCCTCTCCCGTTTCAATACTCCAGCCCCCTCTCCTGTTTTCAACACTCCAGCCCCCTCTCCCGTTTCAATACTCCAGCCCCTCTCCTGTTTTCAATACTCCAGCCCCCTCTCCCGTTTCAATACTCCAGCCCCCTCTCCTGTTTTCAACACTCCAGCCCCTCTCCTGTTTTCAATACTCCAGCCCCCTCTCCTGTTTTCAATACTCCAGCCCCCTCTCCTGTTTTCAACACTCCAGCCCCCTCTCCTGTTTTCAACTCTCCAGCCCCCTCTCCTGTTTTCAATACTCCAGCCCCCTCTCCTGTTTTCAACACTCCAGCCCCCTCTCCTGTTTTCAAAACTCCACCCCCTCTCCTGTTTTCAATACTCCACCCCCTCTCCTGTTTTCAATACTCCACCCCCCTCTCCTGTTTTCAATACTCCAGCCCCTCTCCTGTTTTCAACACTCCAGCCCCCTCTCCTGTTTTCAACACTCCAGCCCCCTCTCCTGTTTTCAATACTCCAGCCCCCTCTCCTGTTTTCAACTCTCCAGCCCCCTCTCCCGTTTTCAACAATCCAGCCCCCTCTCCTGTTTTCAATACTCCAGCCCCCTCTCCTGTTTTCAACTCTCCAGCCCCCTCTCCTGTTTTCAACACTCCAGCCCCCTCTCCTGTTTTCAACACTCCAGCCCCCTCTCCTGTTTTCAATACTCCAGCCCCCTCTCCCGTTTTCAACACTCCAGCCCCCTCTCCTGTTTTCAACACTCCAGCCCCCTCTCCTGTTTTCAACACTCCAGCCCCCTCTCCTGTTTTCAACACTCCAGCCCCCTCTCCTGTTTTCAACACTCCAGCCCCCTCTCCTGTTTTCAATACTCCAGCCCCCTCTCCTGTTTTCAACACTCCAGCCCCCTCTCCTGTTTTCAATACTCCAGCCCCCTCTCCTGTTTTCAATACTCCAGCCCCCTCTCCTGTTTTCAAAACTCCACCCCCTCTCCTGTTTTCAATACTCCACCCCCTCTCCTGTTTTCAATACTCCACCCCCCTCTCCTGTTTTCAATACTCCAGCCCCTCTCCTGTTTTCAACACTCCAGCCCCCTCTCCTGTTTTCAACACTCCAGCCCCCTCTCCTGTTTTCAATACTCCAGCCCCCTCTCCTGTTTTCAACTCTCCAGCCCCCTCTCCCGTTTTCAACAATCCAGCCCCCTCTCCTGTTTTCAATACTCCAGCCCCCTCTCCTGTTTTCAACTCTCCAGCCCCCTCTCCTGTTTTCAACACTCCAGCCCCCTCTCCTGTTTTCAACACTCCAGCCCCCTCTCCTGTTTTCAATACTCCAGCCCCCTCTCCCGTTTTCAACACTCCAGCCCCCTCTCCTGTTTTCAACACTCCAGCCCCCTCTCCTGTTTTCAACACTCCAGCCCCCTCTCCTGTTTTCAACACTCCAGCCCCCTCTCCTGTTTTCAACACTCCACCCCCCTCTCCTGTTTTCAACACTCCAGCCCCCTCTCCTGTTTTCAACACTCCAGCCCCCTCTCCTGTTTTCAACTCTCCAGCCCCCTCTCCTGTTTTCAACACTCCAGCCCCCTCTCCCGTTTCAACACTCCAGCCCCCTCTCCTGTTTTCAATACTCCAGCCCCTCTCCTGTTTTCAACACTCCAGCCCCCTCTCCTGTTTTCAACACTCCAGCCCCCTCTCCTGTTTTCAACACTCCAGCCCCCTCTCCTGTTTTCAATACTCCAGCCCCCTCTCCTGTTTTCAACTCTCCAGCCCCCTCTCCCGTTTCAATACTCCAGCCCCCTCTCCTGTTTTCAACACTCCAGCCCCTCTCCTGTTTTCAATACTCCAGCCCCCTCTCCTGTTTTCAATACTCCAGCCCCCTCTCCTGTCCAGCCCCTGAGCCTTTTTCAACAAAAACAATAAGAGATTGGAGAACACATTGAGAGGGATCTTAGACCATTCCTCCATACAGAACCTTTCCAGATCCTTGATATCCTTCATCTTGTTCTCATGAACGGTCCTTTTCAATTCAAACCACAGGCTTTCAATTCAAACCACAGGCTTTCAATGGGAGTCCGGAGACTGAGGTGGCAATTACAAAATGTTTTTGTGGTCAATTAACCATTTCTTTATAGATTTTGATTAGTGCTTGGGGTTAGTTGTATTGCTGGAAAATCCACTTGAGGCCCATGTGTCAGCCTCCTGGCAGAGGGAACCAGGTTTTGGGCTAAAATGTCCTGTTACTGGGTAAAGTTCATGATGCCATTAACCTTAACAAGGTCCCTAGGACCAATAGAAAGTAAATAGCCCCATAACATCACAGATCCACCACCATATTCTACCGTAGGTATGAGGTACTTTTCTACCTACGCTTCTGTTCATCAACAACAAGAGCTCTATTTTCATTGGCTCTTGGGATACCGGTTATGGTCAGATGACATGAAAATAAAGCTCTTTGCCCCCCCCCCCCCCCCCCCTCCTCCCATATAGAAGAAAGAAATGGAGGTGTTACGGGGGTACCTGTCCCTTCACCAGGCAGGGGATAACCTCACCCTGAAGTGGACCCCTAACCAGCTCATCAACGGCACCCTGGGAGACTGTGACCTGGAGAAGAGGTAGGTACAGGCCTGCGGGACATACACAGGAAGTACTGTATGTAGAAACAGGATGGACATACCCTCCTATTTGACCCACTGAACACCTTTCCCCGGGTCAGAGAGTTAAGGCAACCGGACAAGAGTTACCACACAGAGGGCTTTATTGCCAGATAACAGGAGTATTTATCATGGAAATGGTCTGCAAAGTACAGAGAAAGAGAGAATGCGAGAAATTACGACATGATAACTATACATCTAATAACATGGATAAAGAGTAATATAAACTGGGTGGTTGGAGCCCTGAATGATGATTGGCTGAAATCCATGGTATATCAGACCGTAAACCATGGGATATAGAGGAATGTGATGGTGTAGTGACAACAATAGCTAGAGAGAGAGAATGATGAATAGAACAAAGGGACTGTATAAATGTTAACAAATACACACTAAAGTTTGGGGTCACTTAGAAATGTCTTTGTTTTTGAAAGAAAAGCCAATTTGTTGTCCATTAAAATAACATCAAATTGATCAGAAATAAAGGGTAGACATTGTTAATGTTGTAAATGACTATTGTAGCTGGAAACGGAAGATTTTTTAATGGAATATCTACATAGGCGTACAGAGGCCCATTATCAGCAACCATCACTCCTGTGTTCCAATGGCACGTTGTGTTAGCTAATCCAAGTTTATAATTTAAAAAAGGCTAATTGATCATTAGAAAACATTTTGCAATTATATTAGCACAGCTGAAAACTGTTGTCCTGATTAAAGAAGCAATAAAACTGGCCTTCTTTAGACTAGTTGAGTATCTGGAGCATCAGCATTTGTGGGTTCGATTACAGGCTCAAAATGGCCAGAAACAAAGAACTTTCATCTGAAACTCGTCAGTCTATTCTTGTTCTGAGAAATGAAGGCTATTCCATGCAAGAAACTGCCAAGAAACTGAAGATCTCGTACAACGCTGTGTACTACTCCCTTCACAGAACAGCGCAAACTGGCTCTAACCAGAATAGACAGAGGAGTGGGAGGCCCCGGTACACAACTGAGCAAGAGGACAAGTACATTAGAGTGTCTAGTTTGAGAAACAGACGCCTCACAAGTCCTCAACTGGCAGCGTCATTAAATAGTACCCACAAAACACCAGTCTCAACGTCAACAGTGAAGAGGCGACTCCGGGATGCTGGCCTTCTAGGCAGAGTTCCTCTGTCCAGTGTCTGTGTTCTTTTGTCCATCTTAATCTTTTCTTTTTATTGGCCAGTCTGAGATATGACTTCTTCTTTGCAACTCTGCCTAGAAGGCCAGCATCCCGGAGTCGCCTCTTCACTGTATTTCTGATCAATTTGATGTTAATTTAATGGATAAAAAAATGTGCTTTTCTTTCAAAAACAAGGACATTTCTAAGTGACCCCAAACTTTTGAACGGTAGTGTACATTGTAAAATAATAAACTCAGTAATACTATTACAGGGAATAGTAATATAAACTACTACTAACAGTAGCAGTAAACACACACACTCATATCTCAGCCATAACAACAATTACCACGACACACTCACATCTCAGCCATAACAACAATTACCACACACACTCACATCTCAGCCATAACAACAATTACCACGACACACTCACATCTCAGCCATAACAACAATTACCACGACACACTCACATCTCAGCCATAACAACAATTACCACGACACTCATATCTCAGCCATAACAACAATTACCACACACACTCATATCTCAGCCATAACAACAATTACCACGACACACTCATATCTCAGCCATAACAACAATTACCACACACACTCATATCTCAGCCATAACAACAATTACCACGACACACTCACATCTCAGCCATAACAACAATTACCACGACACACTCACATCTCAGCCATAACAACAATTACCACGACACACTCATATCTCAGCCATAACAACAATTACCACGACACACTCACATCTCAGCCATAACAACAATTACCACGACACACTCACATCTCAGCCATAACAACAATTACCACGACACACTCACATCTCAGCCATAACAACAATTACCACGACACACTCACATCTCAGCCATAACAACAATTACCACACACACTCATATCTCAGCCATAACAACAATTACCACGACACACTCACATCTCAGCCATAACAACAATTACCACGACACACTCACATCTCAGCCATAACAACAATTACCACGACACACTCACATCTCAGCCATAACAACAATTACCACGACACACTCACATCTCAGCCATAACAACAATTACCACGACACACTCACATCTCAGCCATAACAACAATTACCACGACACACTCACATCTCAGCCATAAAAACAATTACCACGACACACTCACATCTCAGCCATAACAACAATTACCACGACACACTCACATCTCAGCCATAACAACAATTACCACGACACACTCACATCTCAGCCATAACAACAATTACCACGACACACTCACATCTCAGCCATAACAACAATTACCACGACACACTCACATCTCAGCCATAACAACAATTACCACGACACTCATATCTCAGCCATAACAACAATTACCACGACACACTCACATCTCAGCCATAACAACAATTACCACGACACACTCACATCTCAGCCATAACAACAATTACCACGACACACTCACATCTCAGCCATAACAACAATTACCACGACACACTCACATCTCAGCCATAACAACAATTACCACGACACACTCACATCTCAGCCATAACAACAATTACCACGACACACTCACATCTCAGCCATAACAACAATTACCACGACACACTCACATCTCAGCCATAACAACAATTACCACGACACACTCATATCTCAGCCATAACAACAATTACCACGACACACTCACATCTCAGCCATAACAACAATTACCACGACACACTCACATCTCAGCCATAACAACAATTACCACGACACACTCACATCTCAGCCATAACAACAATTACCGCGACACACTTTGACTGACGTAAACCCACCTCTGATCTGCGCTGGAAGGCAACAGCAGTCACGACTGATGCAAGAAGCATGCATCGGGCCTGGCCAGCTAGTGTAGAACCAGCTAGAAGTTCTTAGCCAATCAGAGAGTGCATGATCAGCTCATGTTCAGAGTGTGGGGCGAGAGGGCACCAGCTGATTGGCTGATCAAGATCGATATCCCCTCAGGTGAGGAGAGCTAGACTAAGTGGCTCCAACCGGACATAAACAACTGTACACACAAACAAGTACAAATGTGAAAAAAATGTCCTGCCGGAGAATTCTCATTCTACTACATACTAACCCTGGGGGACTGTGATCCAGTCCCAAATCGCACTCTATTCCCTATGTAGTGCACTACTTTTGACCAGAGCCCTCCAAAGTAGTGCACTATAAAGGGTATCCAGGGTATCATTGGGAACACGACCATATTCATATGCTTGCTGTATATACATCATTGTGTATAACCTGTCACCCCCCCTCAACCCCCTAATATCCCCAACACCCCACCAATACACCCTGGAGGAAGCTCTAACCCATGTCCAAATGTATTGGTTGATTAGTTGGCCTTTTCATAAAATGGCACAATAATTTAACTCACTCACTCATCTCTCTCTCTCTCTCTCGCTCTCTGTCTCTCTGTCTCTCTGTCTCTCTCTCTCTCTCTCTGTCTCTCTGTCTGTCTCTCTCTCTCTGTCTCTCTGTCTGTCTCTCTGTCTGTCTCTCTCTGTCTCTCTATCTCTCTCTCTGTCTCTCTCTCTCCGTCTCTCTCTCTCTCCGCCTCTCTCTCTCTCTCTCTCCGCCTCTCTCCGTCTCTCTCTCTCAGTATCTATTGGGACTATGCGCTGACCGTGCCTTTACGACAGATCGTGTGCATTCACTGTCACCAGCGACGTGAGTCTACACACACACACACACACACACACACACACACACACACACACACACACACACACACACACACCTAACGCACTATTACAGTCTACCTCATTATTTTTCCATCAACCCCGGTGTTACGGAGAAACTGGATGGCCTTTACCTTCTCCAATAATACCAGGGAACCCATTCCACCATGACACCTGGGAGGTGTCCCCTATGGCACCCTACCCCCTTTATAGTGCACTACTTTGGACCAGGGTCTATAGGGTTAGTGAGCGTGGCCCTGGTCTAAAGTAGTGCACTACTACCCTGTAGACCCTGGTCCAAAGTAGTGCACTACTTTAGACCAGGGCCCATAGGGAATAGCCTGCTATTTGACCAGGGCCCATAGGAAATATGGTGCTATATGGTATGCAGCAATGGGAGGCTGTGTGCTTTATGACCGTGTCCCGTTAAGCTATCGATCATTGGTTTTGATTAAGTGTTAATTTCTTGTTTGTGGGTATAAAGTCAAGGAGGGTTTAACAGGTGTGGTTGAAGAGCAGGAGGGCAGATGGGCGGAGGGCAGGAGGGGCAGAGGGCAGAAGGATGGAGGATATAGCTGCTCAAGGTTCCTCATTTATCTTGGTGACTCCTTTATACTGCTCCTCTCAATTTCTCTCTCTCTTTTCACACCCTTTCTTTTCATATCTACCTCTCTTTCTCCCCCCCAGCTGGTGGGACGTTGGTGCTGGTTAATCAGGATGGTATCCAGCACCCCCCCCTCCACTTCCCCCCCGGCGGCCATCTCCTGGCCTTCCTGTCCTGCCTGGAGACGGGCCTGCTGCCCCGTGGTCAGCTGGAGCCTCCACTCTGGAGCCAGAGAGGCAAGGTAAGACCTGGTCTCAGAACAGATCTAATACTATATAGGTGATTGCTATTAAAAACTGGCTTCAGACAGATCTAGTACAATACTATATAAAGAGAGTAGTAAGTGTGTGTTACTAAGACCTGACCCCAGAACAGATTTTACACCACTCTGGTCACAGAAAGGTAAAGGAACGACTTTTATTTATTTTTATTACACCTTTATTTAACCAGGTTGGCCAGTTGAGAACAAGTTCTCATTTACAACTGCGACCTGGCCAAGATAAAGCAAAGCTGTGCGACAAAAACAACAACACAGAGTTACACATAAACAAACGTACAGTCAATAACACAATAGAAAAATCTATATACAGTGTGTGCAAATGTAGAAGATTAGGGAGGTAGGCAATAAATAGGCCATAGAGGCTAAAATAATTACAATTTAGCATTAATACTGGAGTGATAGATGTGCAGATAATGATGTGCAAGTAGAGATACTGGGGTGCAAAAGAGCAAGAGGGTAAGTAATAATATGGGGATGAGGTAGTTGGATGTGTTATTTACAGATTGGCTGTGTACACGTACAGTGATCAGTAAGCTGCTCTGACAGCTGGTGCTTAAAGCTAGTGAGGGAGATATAAGTCTCCATCTTCAGTGATTTTTGCAATTCATTCCAGTCATTGGCAGCAGAGAACTGGAAGGAAAGGAGACCAAAGGAAGTGTTGGCTTTGGGGATGACCAGTGAGATATACCTGCTGGAGCGCCTGCTACAGGTGGGTGTTGCTATGGTGACCAGTGAGCTGAGATAAGGTGGGGCTTTACCTAACAAAGACTTGTAGATGACCTGGAGCCAGTGGGTTTGGCGACGAGTATGAAGCGAGGGCCAGCCAACGAGAGCATACAGGTCGCAGTGGTGGGTAGTATATGGGGCTTTGGTGATAAAACGGATGGCACTGTGATATACTACATCCAGTTTGCTAAGTAGAGTGTTGGAGGCTATTTTGTAAATGACATCGCCGAAGTCAAGGATTGGTAAGATAGTCAGTTTTACGAGGGTATGTTTGTTAGCACAGTGTCCAAAGAAGGGCCAGATGTATACAGAATGGTGTCATCTGCGTAGAGGTGGATCAGAGAATCACCTGTAGCAAGAGAGACATCATTGATG
>NW_024061604.1:0-47500 GCF_016432855.1 Salvelinus namaycush | reverse complement strand
GATTCCTCCAGGCCTATAGATGGCGCAGTACTGTATGTATATCTGTGTTCTCTGTGTGTTTTATCCATGGACATTAAAACCAGTAGATGGTGATAGCGCTGACGTCATCCATGTATTCCTATGGCAAACTCCCGATGGTGCATGAAGCCGGAACTATTTGAATTTGAAGCGCGCCATATTGCTGAATGGGGCTGAATGGCACCAAAAAAATGCTAAGGATCATGGTGAAAGTGGCCATAACTAGCAAAGGATCATGGTCGATGTAGTCATTTTCATCCTGCCTCCTCGTAGCCTGCCGGCCCGTGATTGGTCTGTGTCAGCACGTAGTCCTGTGTGACGACAAATGTAGACAGAATGGATCACTATTTAATTAAATAACCTCGATTTGTAGCAGACTTTAAAATAATTCACCATGGGATATAGAGGAATATAAACTGGGTGGTTGGAGCCCTGAATGCTGATTGGCTGACAGCCAAGGTATATCAGACCGTAAACCATGGGATATAGAGGAGTGTAAATGGTGTAGTGACAACAATAACTAGAGAGAGAGAATGAGGAATAGAACAAAGGACTGTATAAATGTCAACAAACAACATGCATGTAACATTATTAACTCAGTAATAATATAACATGGAATCGTAACAGCTAACTACTATCGGCTTTTGGCACCGCTAGGTTGCTACGCCGACCAGCAGAGCTTGTGACTTCACTGTCCAGACCGGACACTGGGGGCCTGGTATTATTACCTGGTTATATAGCAGTGACTATAAACTACCATCAGGCCTATAGATGGCGCTGTGTTGTATGTTAAACTGTGTTATCTGTGTGTATTATTACCTGGTTATATAGCAGTGACTATAAACTACCACCACACCACCAGGCCTATAGATGGGGCTGTGCTGTATGTTTAACTGTGTTGTCTGTGTGTATTATTACCTGGTTATATAGCAGTGACAATAAACTACCACCAGGCCTATAGATGGCGCTGTGTTATATGTTAAACTGGTATCTGTGTGTATTATTACCTGGTTATATAGCAGTGACTATACACTACCACCAGGCCTATAGATGGTGCTGTGTTATATGTTTAACTGTGTTATCTGTGTGTATTATTACCTGGTTATATAGCAGTGACTATAAACTACCACCACACCACGGGCAGCCGTGCTCCCTCGCTGGATGATGATGAAGAGGAGGAGGATAGACTCCAGGCTATGATCTCAATGATCTGTTGGCGGAACCTCACAGATCCTAATGTCCTGAAAGGTTTTTATCTATCACCTGACCCCCGCCACCCCCTTTACAAACTTCACTACCCACAATTCACCCTCCTGGTCCATCCCTCCCCATCTTACCCTCCCATCTAAACCGCTGTGTGTCTCTTTGTCCCTGTGGCCTAATCCAACAGTGCAGGGTTGGTTAGAGTGTGTGTGGTTGGTTGCTTGGGAGAGTTAGAGAGGGGAGAGTGGATGGCTGTTGAGTTTCCGCTCTCTCTTTTAATACAAAATGACAAAACTAGAGACAGAGAGGGAGAGAAGGAGAGGAAGGAGGAGAGAGAGGAAGGACAGAAATGGGAGGTGGGGAGACCAACATAAAGCCAATCTGATGTAAGTGATTCATACTGTAGCCTAGTTACCTGAAGCCCCTTTATTCAGCGTTTACGTCAATATTCCCCTGTAGGAACCTTGAGTCAACAGGCTACTTGTACTTCTGTAGATCATACCATAGAGCACAGGTGTCAAACTCATTCCACGGGGGGCCGAGTGTCTGCGGGTTTTCGCTCCTCCCTTGTACTTGATTGATGAATTAACATCACTAATTAGTTAGGAACTCCCCACACCTGGTTGTCTAGGGCTTTATTGAAAGGAAAAACCAAAAACCTGCAGACACTAGGCCCTCCGTGGAATGAGTTTGACACCCCTGCCATAGAGAGAGAATCATTCATTCAATTGCCAGGGTAAAAGGCTCTAAGCGTTGATGTACTGTACAGTGCATTCGGAAAGAATTCAGACTTTTTAGCACATTTTGATACGTTACAGCCTTATTCTAAAATTGATTAAATAAATATTTTTCCTCAGCAATCTACACACATTACCCCAAAATAACAAAGGTTTTTAGACATTTTTGCAAATGTATTACATTTTTTAAACAGAAATACTTTAATTACATAAGTATTCAGACCCTATGCTATGAGACTCAAAATTGATCTCAGGTGCATCCTGTTTCCATTGATCATCCTTGAGATGTTTCTACAACTTGATTGGAGTCCACCTGTGGTAAATTCAATTGCTTGGACATGATTTGGAAAGGCACACACCTGTCTATATAAGGTCCCACAGTTGACAGTGAATGTCAGAGCAAAAACCATGAGGTCGAAGGAATTGTCCATAGAGCTCCGAGACAGGATTGTGTCAAGACACAGATCTGGGGAAGGGTAACAAAACATTTCTGCAGCATTGAAGGTGCCCAAGAACACAGTGGCCTCCATCATTCTTAAATGGAAGAAGTTTGGAACCACCAAGACTCTTCCTAGAGCTGGTCGCCCAGCCAAACTGAGCAATCAGGGGAGAAGGGCCTTGATCAAAGAGGTGACCAAGAACCCGATGGTCACTCTGACAGAGCTCCGGAGTTCCTCTGTGGAGATTTGAGAACCTTCCAGAAGGACAACAATCTCTGCAGCACTCCAAAAATCAGGCCTTTATGGTAGAGTGGCCAGACGGAAGCCACTCCTCAGTAAAATCACATGACAGCCCGCTTGGAGTTTGTCAAAAGGCACCTAAAGACTCTCAGACCATGAGAAACAAGATTCTCTGGTCTGATGAAACCAATAATGAACTCTTTGGCCTGAATGCCAAGCGTCACATCTGGAGAAAACCTGGCACCATCCCTACGGTGAAGCATGGTGGTGGCAGCATCATGCTGTGGGGGATGTTTTTCAGCGACAGGGACTGGGAGACTAGACATTGAGAGGTTTGGAAGCCACCGGTCGGACATTTTGGTACTCCCCAGTAGGAACAGTCCTCCATAGTAATGAATGGAATTCTACAGTATTTCAATGTAAAGTTTCAAGGACAAAATTATGCATTTAAGTATTTTGTTGGGACAGTAATCTAAAAAATATATACTCTAGTCTCAGTTATGATGGTCCTCTCCTCTCAGTGGAGCAGTACCATGTTAGTCCCAGTATTATGGTCCTCTCAGTGGAGCAGTACCATGTTAGTCCCAGTATGATGGTCCTCTCCTCTCAGTGGAGCAGTACCATGTTAGTACCAGTATGATGGTCCTCTCAGTGGAGCAGTACCATGTTAGTCCCAGTATGATGGTCCTCTCAGTGGAGCAGTACCATGTTAGTTCCAGTATGATGGTCCTCCTCTCAGTGGAGCAGTACCATGTTAGTACCAGTATGATGGTCCTCTCAGTGGAGCAGTACCATGTTAGTCCCAGTATGATGGTCCTCTCCTCTCAGTGGAGCAGTACCATGTTAGTCCCAGTATGTTGGTCCTCTCAGTGGAGCAGTACCATGTTAGTCCCAGTATGATGGTCCTCTCAGTGGAGCAGTACCATGTTAGTCCCAGTATGATGGTCCTCTCCTCTCAGTGGAGCAGTACCATGTTAGTACCAGTATGTTGGTCCTCTCCTCTCAGTGGAGCAGTACCATGTTAGTACCAGTATGATGGTCCTCTCCTCTCAGTGGAGCAGTACCATGTTAGTACCAGTATGATGGTCCTCTCAGTGGAGCAGTACCATGTTAGTCCCAATATGATGGTCCTCTCAGTGGAGCAGTACCATGTTAGTACCAGTATGATGGTCCTCTCAGTGGAGCAGTACCATGTTAGTCCCAGTATGATGGTCCTCTCAGTGGAGCAGTACCATGTTAGTACCAGTATGATGGTCCTCTCCTCTCAGTGGAGCAGTACCATGTTAGTCCCAGTATGATGGTCCTCTCCTCTCAGTGGAGCAGTACCATGTTAGTCCCAGTATGATGGTCCTCTCCTCTCAGTGGAGCAGTACCATGTTAGTCCCAGTATGATGGTCCTCTCCTCTCAGTGGAGCAGTACCATGTTAGTCCCAGTATGATGGTCCTCTCCTCTCAGTGGAGCAGTACCATGTTAGTCCCAGTATGATGGTCCTCTCCTCTCAGTGGAGCAGTACCATGTTAGTCCCAGTATTATGGTCCTCTCAGTGGAGCAGTACCATGTTAGTCCCAGTATTATGGTCCTCTCAGTGGAGCAGTACCATGTTAGTACCAGTATGATGGTCCTCTCCTCTCAGTGGAGCAGTACCATGTTAGTCCCAGTATGATGGTCCTCTCCTCTCAGTGGAGCAGTACCATGTTAGTCCCAGTATGATGGTCCTCTCCTCTCAGTGGAGCAGTACCATGTTAGTACCAGTATGATGGTCCTCTCAGTGGAGCAGTACCATGTTAGTCCCAGTATGATGGTCCTCTCAGTGGAGCAGTACCATGTTAGTCCCAGTATTATGGTCCTCTCAGTGGAGCAGTACCATGTTAGTCCCAGTATTATGGTCCTCTCAGTGGAGCAGTACCATGTTAGTCCCAGTATGATGGTCCTCTCAGTGGAGCAGTACCATGTTAGTACCAGTATGATGGTCCTCTCCTCTCAGTGGAGCAGTACCATGTTAGTCCCAGTATTATGGTCCTCTCAGTGGAGCAGTACCATGTTAGTCCCAGTATGATGGTCCTCTCCTCTCAGTGGAGCAGTACCATGTTAGTCCCAGTATTATGGTCCTCTCAGTGGAGCAGTACCATGTTAGTCCCAGTATGATGGTCCTCTCCTCTCAGTGCAGCAGTACCATGTTAGTCCCAGTATTATGGTCCTCTCAGTGGAGCAGTACCATGTTAGTCCCAGTATTATGGTCCTCTCAGTGGAGCAGTACCATGTTAGTCCCAGTATGATGGTCCTCTCAGTGGAGCAGTACCATGTTAGTACCAGTATGATGGTCCTCTCCTCTCAGTGGAGCAGTACCATGTTAGTCCCAGTATTATGGTCCTCTCAGTGGAGCAGTACCATGTTAGTCCCAGTATTATGGTCCTCTCAGTGGAGCAGTACCATGTTAGTACCAGTATGATGGTCCTCTCCTCTCAGTGGAGCAGTACCATGTTAGTCCCAGTATTATGGTCCTCTCAGTGGAGCAGTACCATGTTAGTCCCAGTATTATGGTCCTCTCAGTGGAGCAGTACCATGTTAGTCCCAGTATTATGGTCCTCTCAGTGGAGCAGTACCATGTTAGTCCCAGTATGATGGTCCTCTCAGTGGAGCAGTACCATGTTAGTCCCAGTATGATGGTCCTCTCCTCTCAGCACTGTTGGGTTCTGGGACACAAATAAATGCTTTGATAATTTGCTCTGTTGTTTTTTCCTTTTTGCACTTTTGGTTTGGTTCACTAACCCTTCTCTTTACTGTTTAGTTGTTGTTTTGGCTCCGTTGTCTTCATTTGTGTTCACTACAGCATGCCTGACGAATTTACATGTGAGATATGCAGCAACCAGTTTCATTTTGTTTTAACAGAATGTGTTAAAAAAAATGTATGTATATCTTCTCTCTCTCCCCTTTCTTTCTTTGCTCTGATTTAGTTTGTTCCTCTTCCTCTGTTGCTGTTCTTTCTGCAATGCTGTTCGCTGTAATTCTTCACTTAACCCAGGTCGTGCCCTCGTCCCTTCCGTTGTGATGGCTAGGTCCTGTGGGGTTCCGCAGTAGTTGAGACATCGACAAAACTTTTTTTGGTTCCTACCCTGTCACACGTTGGTTTTTACCCTGTCACACGTTGGTTTCTACTCTGTCACACTTTGTATCCTACCCTGTCACACTTTGTATCCTACCCTGTCACATTTTGGTTCCTACCCTGTCGCATTTTGGATCCTACCCTGTCACACTTTGGTTTCTACCCTCTCACACGTTGGTTTCTACCCTGTCACACTTTGGTTTCTACCCTGTTACACTTTGGTTTCTACCCTGTTACACGTTGGCTCCTACCCTGTCACACTTTGGTTTCTACCCTCTCACACTACCCTGTCACACTTTGTATCCTACCCTGTCATACTTTGGTTCCTACCCTGTCACACTTTGGTTTCTACCCTCTCACACTACCCTGTCATACTTTGGTTCCTACCCTGTCACACTTTGTTTTCTACCCTGTCACACTTTGGTTTCTACCCTGTCACACGTTGGTTCCTACCCTGTTACACGTTGGTTCCTACCCTGTCACACGTTGGTTCCTACCCTGTCACACGTTGGTTCCTACCCTGTCACACTTTGGTTCCTACCCTGTTACACGTTGGTTTCCTACCCTGTTACACGTTGGTTTCCTACCCTGTCACATTTTGGTTCCTACCCTGTCACACTTTGTATCCTACCCTGTCACACTTTGGTTCCTACCCTGTCACATTTTGGTTCCTACCCTGTCACACTTTGGTTCCTACCCTGTCACATTTTGGTTCCTACCCTGTCACATTTTGGTTCCTACCCTGTCACATTTTGGTTCCTACCCTGTCACAGTATCGTTATGTCAAGGGAGTGCATTACCAAAAACCCTAAAATCCCTTCCTGTTGGCCCAAAAAAATACCTTTCTAGTGAGTGTGAATGCGGGGTCTCCTGTCCAGGCAGCATTTTATGTTTGGTTATGTTTTATCGTTTTAATTTCATGGTTTTTCTGCTGAACAATCGAAGAGTAGCTACTCATATTTATAACAGCTCATCAGCTCCATCCTGAAGAATTAAGGTGAAGAGCATTTCTTTCATGTTTACATTTTTCTGATTCTTTCTACTTTTAGTTTTTTAGTTTTAGTTCCTTTTATGTTGTTATGTTCTGGCTTTATGCTTCCTGCATGGACTGAGAACCCCGCTGCCCTGTCTCTCTCCTCCTGGCCTTCTCCTCTCCCACTCTCTTCTCCTCCTGGCCTCCTCTCCCGCTCTCCTCTCCTCCTGGCCTTCTCCTCTCCCGCTCTCCTCTCCTCCTGGCCTTCTCCTCTCACCGCTCTCCTCTCCTCCTGGCCTTCTCCTCTCCCGCTCTCCTCTCCTCCTGGCCTTCTCCTCTCCCGCTCTCCTCTCCTCCTGGCCTTCTCCTCTCACCGCTCTCCTCTCCTCCTGGCCTTCTCCTCTCACCGCTCTCCTCTCCTCCTGGCCTTCTCCTCTCACCGCTCTCCTCTCCTCCTGGCCTTCTCCTCTCCCGCTCTCCTCTCCTCCTGGCCTTCTCCTCTCCCGCTCTCCTCTCCTCCTGGCCTTCTCCTCTCACCGCTCTCCTCTCCTCCTGGCCTTCTCCTCTCCCGCTCTCCTCTCCTCCTGGCCTTCTCCTCTCCCCCTCTCCTAATGTATTTTTTTGGTCCTTTTGTGGAGCCGGTCTGTTCTCCATGTTGTCTTCTCTCTGCCCCAGCATGCTCTGCTCTGTCTGCTCGCTTCCTTCCGTTTGTTTCCAAAACTCTTGCTTCCCATAACTTCTTCCTATTCATTTCCAGTTTTTGTTTATTCTCAATATAATGTTATGTGTTTTATGATGCCTGTCTGACTCACGGACAATCACATACATAAATGTATACCTCATCTACAGTTGAAGTTGGAAGTTTACATACACCTTAGGCAAATACATTTAAACTCCGTTTTTCCACAATTCCTGACATTTAATCCTAGTAAAACTTCCCTGTCTTAGGCCAGTTAGGATCACCACTTTATTTTAAGAATGTGAAATGTCAGAATAATAGTAGAGAGAATGATTTATTTCAGCTTTTATTTCTTTCATCACATTCCCAGTGTGTCAGAAGTTTACATACACTCAATTAGTATTTGGTAGCATTGCCTTTAAATTGTTTAACTTGGGTCAAAAGTTTTGGGTAGCCTTCCACAAGCTTCCCACAATAAGTTGGGTGAATTTTGGCCCATTCCTCCTGACAGAGCTGGTGTAACTGAGTCAGGTTTGTAGGCCTCCTTGCTCGCACACGCTTTTGCAGTTCTGCCCACACATTTTCTATGGGATTGAGGTCAGGGCTTTGTGATGGCCACTCCAATACCTTGACTTTGTTGTCCTTAAGCCATTTTGCCACAACTTTGGAAGTATGCTTGGGGTCATTGTCCATTTGGAAGACCCATTTGCGACCAAGCTTTAACTTCCTGACTGATGTCTTGAGATGTTGCTTCAATATATCCACATCATTTTCCTGCCTCATGATGCCATCTATTTTGTGAATTGCACCAGTCCCTCCTGCAGCAAGGCACCCCCACAACATGATGCTGCCACCCCCGTGCTTCACGGTTGGGATGGTGTTCTTCGGCTTGCAAGCATCCCCCTTTTTTCTCCAAACATAACGATGGTCATTATGGCCAAACAGTTCTATTTTTGTTTCATCAGACCAGAGGACATTTCTCCAAAATGTACGATCTTTGTCCCCATGTGCAGTTGCAAACCGTAGTCTGGCTTTTTTATGGCAGTTTTGGAGCAGTGGCATCTTCCTTGCTGAGCGGCCTTTCAGATTCTGTCGATATAGGACTCGTTTTATTGTGGATAAAGATACTTTTGTACCTGTTTCCTCCAGCATCTTCACAAGGTCCTTTGCTGTTGTTCTGGGATTGATTTGCACTTTTCGCACCAAAGTATGTTCATCTCTAGGAGACAGAACGCGTCTCCTTCCTGAGCGTTATGACAGCTGCGTGATCCCATGGTGTTTATACTTGCGGACTATTGTTTGTACAGATGAACATGGTACCTTCATGCATTTGAACATTGCTCCCAAGGATGAACCAGACTTGTGGAGGTCTACAATTTTTTTTCTGAGGTCTTGGCTGATTTCTTTTGATTTTCCCATGATGTCAAGCAAAGAGGTACTGAGTTTGAAGGTAGGCCTTGAAATACATCCACAGGTACACCTTCAATTGACTCAAATGATGTCAATTAGCCTATCAGAAGCCATGACATCCTTTTCTGGAATTTTCCAAGCTGTTTAAAGGCACAGTCAACTTAGTGTATGTAAACTTCTGACCCACTGGAATTGTGAATTATAAGTGAAATAATCTGTCTGTAAACAATTGTTGGAAAAATGACTTGTGTCATGCACAAAGTAGATGTCCTAACCGACTTGCCAAAACTATAGTTTTTTAACAAGAAATGTGTTGAGTGGTTGAAAAACAAGTTTTAATGACTCCAACCTAAGTGTATGTAAACTTCCGACTTCAACTGTATGTGAGCAATGTACGCAAAATGAAAAATACAATATTTGAAAGAGCTATTTTTTTTTAAACACATGAATCTGAAATCGATAAAGAGAGAACTCTCTCTCTACCTTAATGAATTGATGTCATGTATAATTACAGATAATGTCATTGTAGCCAGACAAGGGATGTTAACTAGATTAGTTTAGTGTCTCAGAGCACCTTTAATCTTCTCAGTCCCTACCTATTGTTTGATCTCTTTTCTCGCTGTTGTACTCCCCCTTGCTCCATCACTTTCGCTCCCTCTCCATCGTTACTCTCTCCCTTCTCTGTCCATCCGTCTCGCTCTCTCTCTCCATCCCCCCTCTCCCTCCATCCGTCTCGCTCTCTCTCTCCATCCCCCCTCTCCCTCCATTCTCCCTCTCTCCCCCTCTCTCCATTCTCCCGCTCTCTCCATCCATCCTCCCCCTCTCTCTCTCTCCATCCCTCCCCCTCCAGACCATGGGGAGATGGACATCCAGGGTGCCTATATGGGAGGCAGCCCATCGTCATGGCAGCAGGCAGCAGAGTGCACCAGTCACATGTCGTCATGTCTGTGTTGCTCCACAAGGGGCAGTAACGTCTCCTTGGAATACCCAGGAGGCTGCACCTGCATCCACGACCGGTGAGAATACACACACACACACACACACACACACACAAACACGTACTCAAGAACTCACCCATACGCATGCACACACACACACACACACACACACACACACACACACACACACACACACACACACACACACACACACACACACACACACACACACCACAACACACACACGAACTCACACATACACGCATGCATACGCACGCACATGCACACACACACAGTCCGTTACTCACACACAGAGTCCGTTACTCACACACAGTCCGTTACTCACACACAGAGTCCGTTACTCACACACAGAGTCCGTTACTCACACACAGAGTCCGTTACTCACACACAGAGTCCGTTACTCACACACAGTCCGTTACTCACACACAGAGTCCGTTACACACACACAGAGTCCGTTACTCACACACAGAGTCCGTTACTCACACACAGAGTCCGTTACTCACACACAGAGTCCGTTACTCACACACAGAGTCCGTTACTCACACACAGAGTCCGTTACTCACACACAGAGTCCGTTACTCACACACAGAGTCCGTTACTCACACACAGTCCTGATTCATCACATCATTATTTGATAACCTGAAATCATACTATCATCATCGCACCACTGTGCGTGTGTTTCCTCTTTCCAGTATCCCTCTGAAGATGCTGTGCCAGAATATGAAAAGGCAGATCGTGTCCAGGGCCTTCTACGGATGTAAGTCTGTCTGTGTTCTTTCTCTCAAAGTAGTTTGTTTCTCAGTTCCCTGTTCGTTCATAAAGGGAATGAGTACGGGAGTTCCCTGTCTTCTTTTGTCTATCTTTCTCCACTCCTTCCTTCCTGACTCACGCCCTCTGTCTGTCTCTATCATGCCCTATCTCTTTCCCTTCACTCCTTCCTTCCTGTCTCACGCCCTCTGTCTGTCTCTATCATGCCCTATCTCTTTCCCTTCACTCCTTCCTTCCTGTCTCACGCCCTCCGTCTGTCTCTATCATGTCCTATCTCTTTCCCTTCACTCCTTCCTTCCTGTCTCACGCCCTCCGTCTGTCTCTATCATGTCCTATCTCTATCATGCCCTATCTCTTTCCCTTCACTCCTTCCTTCCTGTCTCACGCCCTCCGTCTGTCTCTATCATGTCCTATCTCTTTCCCTTCACTCCTTCCTTCCTGTCTCACCCCCTCCGTCTGTCTCTATCATGTCCTATCTCTTTCCCTTCACTCCTTCCTTCCTGTCTCACGCCCTCTGTCTGTCTCGCTCATGTCCTATCTCTTTCTCTCCAAACCTGTGTCTCCCTCCCTCCCCCCAGGGCTGGCCTACTGTCGACACCTGTCCACGGTCCGTACCCACCTGTCAGCACTGGTCAGCCACAACATTGTCCTTCCTGACAAACCTTGCGAGGCATCGGGGGGCCTGAGCAGAGACGTGTGGAGAAAGTACCAGAAAGACTGCAAGGTGGGTTAGTGACTTGCTGGCTGGCTGGGTGGGTGGGTGGGTGGCTGGCTAGGTGGATGGCTGGATGTGTGGCTGCCTGGCTGGCTGGGTGGGTGGGTGGCTGGCGAGGTGGACAGCTGGCTGGCTGGGTGGCTGGCTCGGTGGATGGCTGAGTAGCTGGCTGGCTGGCTGGCTGGCTGGCTGGCTGGCTGGCTGGCTGGCTGGCTGGCTGGCTGGCTGGCTGGCTGGCTGGCTGGCTGGCTGGCTGGCTGGGTGGGTGGGTGGGTCGGTGGGTGGGTGGCTGGCTAGGTGGATGGCTGGGAGGCTGCCTGGCTGGCTGGGCGGGTGGGTGGCTTGGTGGCTGGCTGACTGACTGGCTGACTGGGTGGCTGGGTGTAATGTTGTAGCTAGTCCTCTAAAAGGGGTGAACATAAACATCACTCTATGCTCAGTAATCATATTCAATTCAAGAAGAAATGAATGTCCACATGGTGTTGTTGGTTAGAGAAGTAAACACATGGTGTTGTTGGTTAGAGAAGTAAACACATGGTGTTGTTGGTTAGAGAAGTAAACACATGGTGTTGTTGGTTAGAGAAGTAAACACATGGTGTTGTTGGTTAGAGAAGTAAACACATGGTGTTGTTGGTTAGAGAAGTAAACACATGGTGTTGTTGGTTAGAGAAGTAAACACATGGTGTTGTTGGTTAGAGAAGTAAACACATGGTGTTGTTGGTTAGAGAAGTAAACACATGGTGTTGTTGGTTAGAGAAGTAAACCGACTTCAAATAAGTATGTTTTGGGGGTAGCTATGAGAGATGAGAGGGTTGGGGGTAGCTATGAGAGATATGAGAGGGTTGGGGGTAGCTATGAGAGATGAGAGTGTTGGGGGTAGCTATGAGAGATGAGAGGGTTGGGGGTAGCTATGAGAGATGAGAGGGTTGGGGGTAGCTATGAGAGATGAGAGTGTTGGGGGTAGCTATGAGAGATGAGAGTGTTGGGGGTAGCTATGAGAGATGAGAGGGTTGGGGGTAGCTATGAGAGATGAGAGGGTTGGGGGTAGCTATGAGAGATGAGAGTGTTGGGGGTAGCTATGAGAGATGAGAGTGTTGGGGGTAGCTATGAGAGATGAGAGGGTTGGGGGTAGCTATGAGAGATATGAGAGTGTTGGGGGTAGCTATGAGAGATATGAGAGTGTTGGGGGTAGCTATGAGAGATGAGAGGGTTGGGTGTAGCTATGAGAGATGAGAGTGTTGGGGGTAGCTATGAGAGATGAGAGGGTTGGGGGTAGCTATGAGAGATGAGAGTGTTGGGGGTAGCTATGAGAGATGAGAGGGTTGGGGGTAGCTATGAGAGATGAGAGTGTTGGGGGTAGCTATGAGAGATGAGAGGGTTGGGGGTAGCTATGAGAGATGAGAGGGTTGGGGGTAGCTATGAGAGATGAGAGTGTTGGGGGTAGCTATGAGAGATGAGAGTGTTGGGGGTAGCTATGAGAGATGAGAGGGTTGGGGGTAGCTATGAGAGATGAGAGGGTTGGGGGTAGCTATGAGAGATATGAGAGTGTTGGGGGTAGCTATGAGAGATGAGAGGGTTGGGGGTAGCTATGAGAGATGAGAGGGTTGGGGGTAGCTATGAGAGATGAGAGGGTTGGGGGTAGCTATGAGAGATGAGAGGGTTGGGGGTAGCTATGAGAGATGAGAGGGTTGGGGGTAGCTATGAGAGATGAGAGTGTTGGGGGTAGCTATGAGAGATGAGAGTGTTGGGGGTAGCTATGAGAGATGAGAGGGTTGGGGGTAGCTATGAGAGATATGAGAGTGTTGGGGGTAGCTATGAGAGATATGAGAGTGTTGGGGGTAGCTATGAGAGATGAGAGGGTTGGGGGTAGCTATGAGAGATGAGAGTGTTGGGGGTAGCTATGAGAGATGAGAGGGTTGGGGGTAGCTATGAGAGATGAGAGGGTTGGGGGTAGCTATGAGAGATGAGAGTGTTGGGGGTAGCTATGAGAGATGAGAGTGTTGGGGGTAGCTATGAGAGATGAGAGGGTTGGGGGTAGCTATGAGAGATGAGAGGGTTGGGGGTAGCTATGAGAGATATGAGAGTGTTGGGGGTAGCTATGAGAGATGAGAGGGTTGGGGGTAGCTATGAGAGATGAGAGGGTTGGGGGTAGCTATGAGAGATGAGAGGGTTGGGGGTAGCTATGAGAGATGAGAGGGTTGGGGGTAGCTATGAGAGATGAGAGGGTTGGGGGTAGCTATGAGAGATGAGAGTGTTGGGGGTAGCTATGAGAGATGAGAGGGTTGGGGGTAGCTATGAGAGATGAGAGGGTTGGGGGTAGCTATGAGAGATGAGAGGGTTGGGGGTAGCTATGAGAGATGAGAGGGTTGGGGGTAGCTATGAGAGATGAGAGGGTTGGGGGTAGCTATGAGAGATATGAGAGTGTTGGGGGTAGCTATGAGAGATGAGAGGGTTGGGGGTAGCTATGAGAGATGAGAGGGTTGGGGGTAGCTATGAGAGATGAGAGGGTTGGGGGTAGCTATGAGAGATGAGAGTGTTGGGGGTAGCTATGAGAGATGAGAGGGTTGGGGGTAGCTATGAGAGATATGAGAGTGTTGGGGGTAGCTATGAGAGATGAGAGGGTTGGGGGTAGCTATGAGAGATGAGAGTGTTGGGGGTAGCTATGAGAGATGAGAGGGTTGGAGGTAGCTATGAGAGATGAGAGGGTTGGGGGTAGCTATGAGAGATATGAGAGTGTTGGGGGTAGCTATGAGAGATGAGAGGGTTGGGGGTAGCTATGAGAGATATGAGAGGGTTGGGGGTAGCTATGAGAGATGAGAGGGTTGGGGGTAGCTATGAGAGATATGAGAGTGTTGGGGGTAGCTATGAGAGATGAGAGGGTTGGGGGTAGCTATGAGAGATGAGAGGGTTGGGGGTAGCTATGAGAGATGAGAGGGTTGGGGGTAGCTATGAGAGATGAGAGGGTTGGGGGTAGCTATGAGAGATGAGAGGGTTGGGGGTAGCTATGAGAGATGAGAGGGTTGGGGGTAGCTATGAGAGATATGAGAGTGTTGGGGGTAGCTATGAGAGATGAGAGGGTTGGGGGTAGCTATGAGAGATGAGAGTGTTGGGGGTAGCTATGAGAGATGAGAGGGTTGGAGGTAGCTATGAGAGATGAGAGGGTTGGGGGTAGCTATGAGAGATATGAGAGTGTTGGGGGTAGCTATGAGAGATGAGAGGGTTGGGGGTAGCTATGAGAGATATGAGAGGGTTGGGGGTAGCTATGAGAGATGAGAGGGTTGGGGGTAGCTATGAGAGATATGAGAGTGTTGGGGGTAGCTATGAGAGATGAGAGGGTTGGGGGTAGCTATGAGAGATGAGAGGGTTGGGGGTAGCTATGAGAGATGAGAGGGTTGGGGGTAGCTATGAGAGATGAGAGGGTTGGGGGTAGCTATGAGAGATGAGAGTGTTGGGGGTAGCTATGAGAGATGAGAGGGTTGGGGGTAGCTATGAGAGATATGAGAGTGTTGGGGGTAGCTATGAGAGATATGAGAGTGTTGGGGGTAGCTATGAGAGATGAGAGGGTTGGGGGTAGCTATGAGAGATGAGAGTGTTGGGGGTAGCTATGAGAGATGAGAGGGTTGGGGGTAGCTATGAGAGATGAGAGGGTTGGGGGTAGCTATGAGAGATGAGAGTGTTGGGGGTAGCTATGAGAGATGAGAGTGTTGGGGGTAGCTATGAGAGATGAGAGGGTTGGGGGTAGCTATGAGAGATGAGAGGGTTGGGGGTAGCTATGAGAGATATGAGAGTGTTGGGGGTAGCTATGAGAGATGAGAGGGTTGGGGGTAGCTATGAGAGATGAGAGGGTTGGGGGTAGCTATGAGAGATGAGAGGGTTGGGGGTAGCTATGAGAGATGAGAGGGTTGGGGGTAGCTATGAGAGATGAGAGGGTTGGGGGTAGCTATGAGAGATGAGAGTGTTGGGGGTAGCTATGAGAGATGAGAGGGTTGGGGGTAGCTATGAGAGATGAGAGGGTTGGGGGTAGCTATGAGAGATGAGAGGGTTGGGGGTAGCTATGAGAGATGAGAGGGTTGGGGGTAGCTATGAGAGATGAGAGGGTTGGGGGTAGCTATGAGAGATATGAGAGGGTTGGGGGTAGCTATGAGAGATGAGAGGGTTGGGGGTAGCTATGAGAGATGAGAGGGTTGGGGGTAGCTATGAGAGATGAGAGTGTTGGGGGTAGCTATGAGAGATGAGAGGGTTGGGGGTAGCTATGAGAGATGAGAGGGTTGGGGGTAGCTATGAGAGATATGAGAGTGTTGGGGGTAGCTATGAGAGATGAGAGGGTTGGGGGTAGCTATGAGAGATGAGAGTGTTGGGGGTAGCTATGAGAGATGAGAGGGTTGGAGGTAGCTATGAGAGATGAGAGGGTTGGGGGTAGCTATGAGAGATATGAGAGTGTTGGGGGTAGCTATGAGAGATGAGAGGGTTGGGGGTAGCTATGAGAGATATGAGAGGGTTGGGGGTAGCTATGAGAGATGAGAGGGTTGGGGGTAGCTATGAGAGATATGAGAGTGTTGGGGGTAGCTATGAGAGATGAGAGGGTTGGGGGTAGCTATGAGAGATGAGAGGGTTGGGGGTAGCTATGAGAGATGAGAGGGTTGGGGGTAGCTATGAGAGATGAGAGGGTTGGGGGTAGCTATGAGAGATGAGAGGGTTGGGGGTAGCTATGAGAGATGAGAGGGTTGGGGGTAGCTATGAGAGATATGAGAGTGTTGGGGGTAGCTATGAGAGATGAGAGGGTTGGGGGTAGCTATGAGAGATGAGAGTGTTGGGGGTAGCTATGAGAGATGAGAGGGTTGGAGGTAGCTATGAGAGATGAGAGGGTTGGGGGTAGCTATGAGAGATATGAGAGTGTTGGGGGTAGCTATGAGAGATGAGAGGGTTGGGGGTAGCTATGAGAGATATGAGAGGGTTGGGGGTAGCTATGAGAGATGAGAGGGTTGGGGGTAGCTATGAGAGATATGAGAGTGTTGGGGGTAGCTATGAGAGATGAGAGGGTTGGGGGTAGCTATGAGAGATGAGAGGGTTGGGGGTAGCTATGAGAGATGAGAGGGTTGGGGGTAGCTATGAGAGATGAGAGGGTTGGGGGTAGCTATGAGAGATGAGAGGGTTGGGGGTAACTATGAGAGATGAGAGGGTTGGGGGTAGCTATGAGAGATGAGAGGGTTGGGGGTAGCTATGAGAGATATGAGAGTGTTGGGGGTAGCTATGAGAGATGAGAGGGTTGGGGGTAGCTATGAGAGATGAGAGTGTTGGGGGTAGCTATGAGAGATGAGAGGGTTGGGGGTAGCTATGAGAGATGAGAGGGTTGGGGGTAGCTATGAGAGATGAGAGGGTTGGGGGTAGCTATGAGAGATGAGAGGGTTGGGGGTAGCTATGAGAGATATGAGAGTGTTGGGGGTAGCTATGAGAGATGAGAGGGTTGGGGGTAGCTATGAGAGATATGAGAGTGTTGGGGGTAGCTATGAGAGATGAGAGGGTTGGGGGTAGCTATGAGAGATATGAGAGTGTTGGGGGTAGCTATGAGAGATGAGAGGGTTGGGGGTAGCTATGAGAGATGAGAGGGTTGGGGGTAGCTATGAGAGATGAGAGGGTTGGGGGTATCTATGAGAGATGAGAGGGTTGGGGGTAGCTATGAGAGATGAGAGGGTTGGGGGTAGCTATGAGAGATACGAGAGGGTTGGGGGTAGGTATGAGAGGGTTGGGGGTAGCTATTAGAGATACGAGAGGGTTGGGGGTAGCTATGAGAGATACGAGAGGGTTGGGGGTAGCTATGAGAGATACGAGAGGGTTGGGGGTAGCTATTAGAGATACGAGAGGGTTGGGGGTAGCTATGAGAGACACGAGAGGGTTGGGGTAGCTATGAGAGATATGAGAGGAGGTTGGGGGTAGCTATGAGAGATACGAGAGGGTTGGGGGTAGCTATGAGAGACACGAGCGGGTTGGGGGTAGCTATGAGAGGGGGTTGGGGGTAGCTATGAGAGATACGAGAGGGTTGGGGTAGCTATGAGAGATACGAGAGGGTTGGGGGTAGCTATGAGAGACACGAGAGGGTTGGGGGTAGCTATGAGAAACACGAGAGGGTTGGGGGTAGCTATGAGAGATATGAGAGGGGGTTGGGGGTAGCTATGAGAGATATGAGAGGGGGTTGGGGGTAGCTATGAGAGACACGAGAGGGTTGGGGGTAGCTATGAGAGATACGAGAGGATTGGGGGTAGCTATGAGAGACACGAGAGGGTTGAGGGTAGCTATGAAAGATGAGAGAGTTGTGGGTAGGTATGAGAGATACGAGAGGGTTGGGGGTAGCTATGAGAGATATGAGAGGGGGTTGGGGATAGCTATGAGAGATACGAGAGAGTTGGGGGTAGCTATGAGAGACACAAGAGGGTTGGGGGTAGCTATGAGAGATATGAGAGGGGGTTGGGGATAGCTATGAGAGATACGAGAGAGTTGGGGGTAGCTATGAAAAATGAGAGGGTTGGAGGTAGCTATGAGAGATGAGAGGGTTGGAGGTAGCTATGAGAGATACGAGAGGGTTAGAGGTAGCTATGAGAGATACGAGAGGGTTGGGGGTAGCTATGAGAGACAGGAGAGGTTTGGGGGTAGCTATGAGAGACAGGAGAGGGTTGGGGGTAGCTATGAGAGACAGGAGAGGTTTGGGGGTAGCTATGAGAGACAGGAGAGGTTTGGGGGTAGCTATGAGAGATAGGAGAGGTTTGGGGGGAGCTATGAGAGATATCCAGGATTCAGTTGCAGAGGGAGGTGTTTAGTCCCAGAGTCCTTAGCTTAGTGATGAGCTTCGAGGGCACTATGGTGTTGAACGCTGAGCTGTAGTCAATGAACAGCATTCTCACATAGGTGTTCCTTTTGTCCAGGTGAGAAAGGGCAGTGTGGAGTGCGATTGAGATTGCGTCATCTGTGGGGCGGTATGCGAATTGGAGTGGGTATAGGGTGTCAGGTAGGGGGGAGGTGATATGGTCCTTGACTAGTCTCTCAAAGCACTTCATGATGACTGAAGTGAGTGCTACGGGGCGATAGTCATTTAGCTCAGTTACCTTAGCTTTCTTGGGAACAGGAACAATGGTGGCCATCTTGAAGCATATGGGGACAACAGACTGGGATAGGGATTGATTGAATATGTCCGTAAACACACCAGCCAGCTGGTCTGCGCATGCTCTGAGGACGCGGCTGGGGATGCCGCCTGGGCCTGCAGCCTTGCGAGGGTTAACACATGTAAATGTTTTACACACGTTGGCTGCAGTGAAGGAGAGCCCGCAGGTTTTTGGTAGCGGGCCGTGTCAGTGGCACTGTATTGTCCTCAAAGCAAGCAAAGAAGTTGTTTAGTTTGTCTGGGAGCAAGACATCGTGGTCCGCGACGGGGCTGGTTTTCCTTTTGTAATCCGTGATTGACTGTAGACCCTGCCACATACCTCTCGTGTCTGAGCCGTTGAATTGCGACTCCACTTTGTCTCTATACTGACGCTTAGCTTGTTTGATTGCCTTGCGGAGGGAATAGCTACACTGTTTGTATTCGGTCATGTTTCCGGTCGCCTTGCCCTGATTTAAAGCAGTGGTTCGCGCTTTTAGTTTTGCACGAATGCTGCCATCAATCCACGGTTTCTGGTTGGGGAATGTTTTAATAGACGCTGTGGGTACAACATCACCGATGCACTTGCTAATAAAATCGCTCACCGAATCAGCGTATTCATTAATGTTATTGTCAGTCCACGTGATCGAAGCAATCTTGAAGCGTGGAATACGATTGGTCGGACCAGCGTTGAACAGACCTGAGCGCAGGTGCTTCCTGTTTTAGTTTCTGTCTATAGGCTGGGAGCAACAAAATGGAGTCGTGGTCAGCTTTTCCGGAAGGGGGGCGGGGGAGGGCCTTATATGCGTCGCGGAAGTTAGAATAACAATGATCCATGGTTTTGCCAGCCTGTGTCGTGCAATCGATATGCTGATAAAACTTAGGGAGCCTTGTTTTCAGATTGCCTTGTTATTGACCTGTTGAAAAACAAATGATAGTCCCACTAAGCGCAAACCAGATGGGATGGCGTATCGCTGCAGAATGCTGTGGTAGCCATGCTGGTTAAGTGTGCCTTGAATTCTAAATAAATCACTGACAGAGTCACCAGCAAAGCATCCCCACACCACCTCCTCCATGCTTCACGGTGGGAACCACACGTGGAGATCATCCGTTCACCTACTCTGCGTCTCACAAAGACACGGCGGTTGGAATCAAAAATCTAAAATGTGGTCTCATTAGACCAAAGGACAGATTTCCACCAGTCTAATGTCCTTTGCTCGTGTTTCTTGGCCCAAGCAAGTCTGTTCTTCTCATTGGTGTCCTTTAGTAGTGGTTTCTTTGCAGCAATTCGACCATGAAGGCCTGATTCACACAGTCTCCTCTGAACAGTTGATGTTGAGATGTGTCTGTTACTTGAACTCTGTGAAGCATTTATTTGGGCTGCAATCTGAGGTGCAGTTAACTCTAATGAACTTGAGAGCCAGTTTCACCATAGTGCTTGATGGTTTTTGCCACTGCACTTGAGAAAACTTTAAAAGTTCTTGAAATTTTCCATATTGACTGACCTTCATGTCTTAAATTAATGATGGACTGTCGTTTCTCTTTGCTTATTTGAGCTGTTCATGCCATAATATGGACTTTTACCAAATAGGGCTGTCTTATATATACTGTTCATGCCAGCTTTACTAATCTGAATCACTGTCTTGGTCTCTCTCTCTCTCTCTCTCTCTCTCTCTCTCTCTCTCTCTCTCTCTCTCTCTCTCTCTCTGTCTCTCTCTCTCTCTCTGTCTCTCTCTCTCTGTCTCTCTCTCTCTGTCTCTCTCTCTCTCTCTCTCTCTCTCTCTCTCTCTCCCTCTCTCTCCCTCTCTCTCCCTCTCGCTCTCTCTCTCTCTCTCTCTCTCTCTCTTTATCTCTCTCTCTAGAACTATAAGGAGTTGGAGTTGTTGTGGCTGGTGTATTATGGAGGTGTACAGCATGACATCAGGAAGGAAGTCTGGCCCTTCCTGCTGGGTCACTACAAGTTTGGCATGGGCAAGAAGGACATGAGCCAGGTAGCTAACAATACGTCTGTCTGTCTGTCTCTGTGTTTTAACATCTTGCCGCATGTACTACTCCCCACCAGAGACGGGGTTCAATACTTGTTTCTACTGTCTTCCTACTGTCTTCTCACTTTACTGTAACCCCTCTCAGTTTCCAAATGTAATAAATCTATTTTAAAACATCTGGTCATACCGTGTTGGTCTGTAGATCGATGAGAAGATCAGTGCACGGTACCAGCAGGTGATGAAGGAGTGGAAGTCCTGCGAGGTGATCGTCAAGCAGAGAGAGAAAGAGATGCAGTCGGCCATCTTTACTAATCTGTCTTCAGGAAGCAGCATAGACAGCCACGTCCTCAGACACAGAGACTCCACTCTCTGCAATGAGGTGGGTTGGTTGGTTGATTAATTGGTTGGTTGATTGAATAAAATTTATTTTTTAAATCATTATAAAAACACGTGCAAACATTACATATAACTAGAAGTGGGTAATTTTCCTGTTTGTTTTAGCTGTTTATAAAAAACCCATCTCTACCCCTCCTCCTCCCCCCTTCTCCGTCCTCCTCATTCCTCCTGCCTTCTCCCCCTTATCCTCTCTCCTCCCTCTTCCCCCCCTTCTCCGTCCTCCTCAAGCCTTCTGCCTTCTCCCCCCTTTTCCTCCCCCTTCCTCCCTCCTCTGCCCTTCTCCGTCCTCCTCAAACCTCCTGCCGCCTCCTCCCTTTTCCTCCCCCCCCCCCCCCCCTTCTCCGTCCTCAAGCCTCCTGCCTTCTCCCCCCTTTTCCTCCCTCCTCCCCCTTCCTCCTCCCTCTTCCGCCCTTCTCCGTCCTCCCCAACCCTCCTGCCTTCTCCTCCCTCCTCCCTCCTGCCAGATGTTCATGTCAGTGGATGAGCCCGACGCAGGGGCGGGGGGGCAGGACACCCCAGGAGGGAGGGGGGGAGACACCCCCAGCCACTCTACAGTGATTCTCCCCGCAGCCGGTGGGGCACTAGCTCCTGATGAGCGCCCCCTAGTGGAGTTTGACTCCCCTGACTCCGGCCTCCCATCCTCCAGGAACTACTCTGTCACCTCCGGGCACTCTCAGATTCTCTCCTCTATCGACGATGGACAGAGCACGGTGGAGGAGGGGGGAGCAGGGGAGGAGGGAGGAGCACGGCAGGAGGGAGGAACACGGCAGGAGGGAGGAGCACGGGAGGAGGGAGGAGCAGGGCAGGAGGGAGGAGCCGGGCAGGAGGGAGGAGCCGGGCAGGAGGGAGGAGCCGGGCAGGAGGGAGGAGCCGGGGAGGAGGCCCGGCCACACTTGTACAGTGTGACGGAGGAGAAGGGGCTACAGGATTGGTTGAGTGAGGAGATGCTGTGCAGTCAGCTGGATAAGTTGATGACCAATGAGAATGGAGGAGCAGAGGGGATGCCTTCACTCTCCTCCTATACGGTAAGTACTGGACACACACACACACACACACAGACACACACACAGACACAGACATACAGACACTCAGACACAGACACACAGAGAGACAGATACTCAATAAAGACTCCCTGCACTCACAGGGAGCATCATTGAATTGCATATCCAAACACTTAGATCACATTTAAACTGTTCTGGATACTGATCTGAATACTGTTCTGGATACTGTTCTAGATACTGTTCTGGATACTGTTCTGGATACTGTTCTGGATACTGTTCTAGATACTGTTCTGGATACTGTTCTGAGTACTGTTCTAGATACTGTTCTGAGTACTGTTCTAGATACTGTTCTGGATACTGTTCTGAGTACTGTTCTAGATACTGTTCTGGATACTGTTCTAGATACTGTTCTGAGTACTGTTCTAGATACTGTTCTGAGTACTGTTCTAGATACTGTTCTGGATACTGTTCTGAGTACTGTTCTAGATACTGTTCTGGATACTGTTCTGAGTACTGTTCTAGATACTGTTCTGGATACTGTTCTAGATACTGTTCTGAGTACTGTTCTAGATACTGTTCTGAGTACTGTTCTGAGTACTGTTCTAGATACTGTTCTGGATACTGTTCTGAGTACTGTTCTAGATACTGTTCTGGATACTGTTCTGAGTACTGTTCTAGATACTGTTCTGGATACTGTTCTAGATACTGTTCTGAGTACTGTTCTAGATACTGTTCTGAGTACTGTTCTAGATACTGTTCTGGATACTGTTCTAGATACTGTTCTGAGTACTGTTCTAGATACTGTTCTGGATACTGTTCTGGATACTGTTCTGAGTACTGTTCTAGATACTGTTCTGGATACTGTTCTAGATACTGTTCTAGATACTGTTCTAGATACTGTTCTGGATACTGTTCTGAGTACTGTTCTGAGTACTGTTCTGGATACTGTTCTAGATACTGTTCTGAGTACTGTTCTAGATACTGTTCTGGATACTGTTCTAGATACTGTTCTGGATACTGTTCTGGATACTGTTCTGGATACTGTTCTGGATACTGTTCTGGATACTGTTCTAGATACTGTTCTGAGTTCTGTTCTGAGTACTATTCTGGATACTGTTCTAGATACTGTTCTGAGTACTGTTCTAGATACTGTTCTGGATACTGTTCTGGATACTGTTCTGGATACTGTTCTAGATACTGTTCTGAGTTCTGTTCTGAGTACTATTCTGGATACTGTTCTGAGTTCTGTTCTGAGTACTGTTCTGGATACTGTTCTAGATACTGTTCTGAGTTCTGTTCTGAGTACTATTCTGGATACTGTTCTAGATACTGTTCTGAGTACTGTTCTAGATACTGTTCTAGATACTGTTCTGGATACTGTTCTGGATACTGTTCTGGATACTGTTCTGGATACTGTTCTGGATACTGTTCTGGATACTGTTCTGTTCTGAGTACTATTCTGGATACTGTTCTAGATACTGTTCTGAGTTCTGTTCTGAGTACTATTCTGGATACTATTCTGGATACTGTTCTAGATACTGTTCTGGATACTGTTCTAGATACTGTTCTAGATACTGTTCTGGATACTGTTCTGAGTACTGTTCTGGATACTGTTCTGGATACTGTTCTGAGTACTGTTCTGGATACTGTTCTGGATACTGTTCTGGATACTGTTCTAGATACTGTTCTGAGTTCTGTTCTGAGTACTGTTCTGGATACTGTTCTAGATACTGTTCTGAGTACTGTTCTGGATACTGTTCTAGATACTGTTCTGAGTTCTGTTCTGAGTACTGTTCTGGATACTGTTCTAGATACTGTTCTGAGTACTGTTCTGAGTACTGTTCTAGATACTGTTCTGAGTACTGTTCTGGGTACTGTTCTGAGTTCTGTTCTGGATACTGTTCTGGATACTGTTCTAGATACTGTTCTGAGTACTGTTCTGAGTACTGTTCTGAGTACTGTTCTAGATACTGTTCTGAGTACTGTTCTGAGTTCTGTTCTGGATACTGTTCTGGATACTGTTCTGGGTACTGTTCTGGATACTGTTCTGAGTACTGTTCTGGATACTGTTCTGGATACTGTTCTGAGTACTGTTCTGGATACTGTTCTAGATACTGTTCTGGGTACTGTTCTGGATACTGTTCTGAGTACTGTTCTGAGTACTGTTCTGGGTACTGTTCTGAGTACTGTTCTGGGTACTGTTCTGAGTACTGTTCTGGGTACTGTTCTGAGTACTGTTCTGGGTACTGTTCTAGATACTGTTCTGGATACTGTTCTAGATACTGTTCTAGATACTGTTCTGGATACTGTTCTAGATACTGTTCTGGATACTGTTCTAGATACTGTTCTGGATACTGTTCTGAGTACTGTTCTGGATACTGTTCTAGATACTGTTCTGAGTACTGTTCTAGATACTGTTCTGGATACTGTTCTAGATACTGTTCTGGATACTGTTCTGGATACTGTTCTGGATACTGTTCTAGATACTGTTCTGAGTTCTGTTCTGAGTACTATTCTGGATACTGTTCTAGATACTGTTCTGAGTACTGTTCTAGATACTGTTCTGGATACTGTTCTGGATACTGTTCTGGATACTGTTCTAGATACTGTTCTGAGTTCTGTTCTGAGTACTATTCTGGATACTGTTCTGAGTTCTGTTCTGAGTACTGTTCTGGATACTGTTCTAGATACTGTTCTGAGTTCTGTTCTGAGTACTATTCTGGATACTATTCTGGATACTGTTCTAGATACTGTTCTGGATACTGTTCTAGATACTGTTCTAGATACTGTTCTGGATACTGTTCTGGATACTGTTCTGGATACTGTTCTGAGTTCTGTTCTGAGTACTGTTCTGGATACTGTTCTAGATACTGTTCTGAGTTCTGTTCTGAGTACTATTCTGGATACTGTTCTAGATACTGTTCTGAGTACTGTTCTAGATACTGTTCTAGATACTGTTCTGGATACTGTTCTGGATACTGTTCTAGATACTGTTCTGGATACTGTTCTGGATACTGTTCTGGATACTGTTCTGGATACTGTTCTGGATACTGTTCTGAGTTCTGTTCTGAGTACTATTCTGGATACTGTTCTAGATACTGTTCTGAGTTCTGTTCTGAGTACTATTCTGGATACTGTTCTAGATACTGTTCTGGATACTGTTCTAGATACTGTTCTGGATACTGTTCTGAGTACTGTTCTGGATACTGTTCTGGATACTGTTCTGAGTACTGTTCTGGATACTGTTCTGGATACTGTTCTGGATACTGTTCTGGATACTGTTCTGAGTACTGTTCTGAGTACTGTTCTGGATACTGTTCTAGATACTGTTCTGAGTACTGTTCTGGATACTGTTCTAGATACTGTTCTGAGTTCTGTTCTGAGTACTGTTCTGGATACTGTTCTAGATACTGTTCTGAGTACTGTTCTAGATACTGTTCTGAGTACTGTTCTGAGTACTGTTCTGAGTTCTGTTCTGGATACTGTTCTGGATACTGTTCTAGATACTGTTCTGAGTACTGTTCTGAGTACTGTTCTGGATACTGTTCTGGATACTGTTCTGGGTACTGTTCTGGATACTGTTCTGAGTACTGTTCTGGATACTGTTCTGGATACTGTTCTGGATACTGTTCTGAGTACTGTTCTGGATACTGTTCTAGATACTGTTCTGGATACTGTTCTGAGTACTGTTCTGAGTACTGTTCTGGGTACTGTTCTGAGTACTGTTCTGGGTACTGTTCTGAGTACTGTTCTGGGTACTGTTCTGAGTACTGTTCTGGGTACTGTTCTGAGTACTGTTCTGGATACTGTTCTGGGTACTGTTCTGGATACTGTTCTAGATACTGTTCTGGATACTGTTCTGGGTACTGTTCTGAGTACTGTTCTGAGTTCTGTTCTGGAAACTGTTCTGGAAACTGTTCTGGAAACTGTTCTGGATACTGTTCTGGGTACTGTTCTGGATACTGTTCTGAGTACTGTTCTGGATACTGTTCTGGGTACTGTTCTGGATACTGTTCTGGGTACTGTTCTGGATACTGTTCTGGATACTGTTCTGAGTACTGTTCTGGATACTGTTCTGGGTACTGTTCTGGATACTGTTCTAGATACTGTTCTGAGTACTGTTCTGAGTACTGTTCTGGATACTGTTCTGAGTACTGTTCTGGATACTGTTCTGAGTTCTGTTCTGGATACTGTTCTGAGTACTGTTCTAGATACTGTTCTGAGTACTGTTCTAGATACTGTTCTGGATACTGTTCTGAGTACTGTTCTAGATACTGTTCTGAGTACTGTTCTGAGTACTGTTCTGGGTACTGTTCTGGATACTGTTCTGAGTTCTGTTCTGGGTACTGTTCTGGATACTGTTCTGGATACTGTTCTAGATACTGTTCTGAGTACTGTTCTAGATACTGTTCTGGAAACTGTTCTGGAAACTGTTCTGGATACTGTTCTGAGTACTGTTCTGGATACTGTTCTGAGTACTGTTCTGGATACTGTTCTGGATACTGTTCTGGATACTGTTCTGAGTACTGTTCTGAGTACTGTTCTGGATACTGTTCTGAGTACTGTTCTGAGTACTGTTCTAGATACTGTTCTGGATACTGTTCTGAGTACTGTTCTGAAGGCAATTTTACTGCATTGATATTTACCCTTCAAGTGAACTGAAACGGATCAAATTGAAGTGTGTGTGTGCGTGTGCGTGTGTGTGTAGATTGAGCTGCTGGACACAGTGGCTCTGAACCTCCACAGGATAGATAAGGATGTCCAGCGCTGTGACCGTAACTACTGCTACTTTACGACCGCTAACCTGGAGAAACTACGCAACATCATGTGCAGGTAAACAAACACATGCACGCACATACACACACACACACACGCACACACAGACACACACTTGAATTTGATCCGTTTCAGTTCACTCATTCGCTCACGTCTCTTCTTCGTGTTTCCCTCTTCTTTCCCCCTCTTCTTACCCCCCTTCCTCCCCTCTCTTTTCCCAATCTCCCTCCCCCCTTCTTCCCCCCTCTTCCTCCTCTTTCCCCCCTTTTCCTCCCCCTCTTCTTTCCCCTCTCCCCCCTCTTCTTTCCCCCCTCTTACCCCTCTTCCTTCCCCCTCTTTCCCCAATCTTCCTCCCCCTTTTCTTTCCCCATCCTGTCCCAGCTATGTGTGGGATCACCTGGAGATGGGTTATGTCCAGGGGATGTGTGACCTGCTGGCCCCTCTCATGGTCATTCTGGACGATGGTATGAACCTCAGTCAACCTCTCAAATGGGACCCTATTCCCTATACTGTGCACTTCTTTTGACCAGGGCCCTATGAAGCCCGTTAGCCGTTTGCCGTTAGCTGTTAGCTAGCAATTAGTAATGATACATTAGCAATTATAGCCATTTGCAATTAGCTTTTACTCATTAGCCATTGTATTACACAGTGATCAGTGATGGAAGGGGCATGTATGTGTCTAATCCTTGGTCACAATATACAGAAAAAGTACAGCCTCTCCCAGAGTATTTGTTGACCCTCGCCTCACAGCCATGCCTTCCTCCCTCCATCAGAGTGCCTGGCGTACAGCTGCTTCACCCAGCTGATGAAGAGGATGAGCCAGAACTTCCCCAACGGCGGAGCCATGGACACACACTTTGCCAACATGAGGTCCCTCATACAGGTCTGGTGTTTTATTGATTTAACCTTTATTTAACTAGGCAAGTCAGTTTTAGGAACAAATTGTTATTTACAATGATGGCCTAGGAACAGTGGGTTAACTGCTTGTTTAGGGGCAACAGATTTTTACCATGTCAGCTCAGGGTTTAGATCTAGCAACCTGCTGGTTACTGGCCCAACGCTCTAACCACTAGGCTACCTGCTGGTTACTGGCCCAACGCTCTAACCACTAGGCTACCTGCTGGTTACTGGCCCAACGCTCTAACCACTAGGATACCTGCTGGTTACTGGCCCAACGCTCTAACCACTAGGCTACCTGCTGGTTACTGGCCCAACGCTCTAACCACTAGGCTACCTGCTGGTTACTGGCCCAACACTCTAACCACTAGGCTACCTGCTGGTTACTGGCCCAACGCTCTAACCACTAGGCTACCTGCTGGTTACTGGCCCAACGCTCTAACCGCTAGGCTACCTGCTGGTTACTGGCCCAACGCTCTAACCGCTAGGCTACCTGCTGGTTACTGGCCCAACGCTCTAACCACTAGGCTACCTGCTGGTTACTGGCCCAACGCTCTAACCACTAGGCTACCTGCTGGTTACTGGCCCAACGCTCTAACCACTAGGCTACCTGCTGGTTACTGGCCCAACGCTCTAACCGCTAGGCTACCTACTGGTTACTGGCCCAACGCTCTAACCACTAGGCTACCTGCTGGTTACTGGCCCAACGCTCTAACCACTAGGCTACCTGCTGGTTACTGACCCAACGCTCTAACCACTAGGCTCCCTGCTGGTTACTGGCCCAACGCTCTAACCACTAGGCTCCCTGCTGGTTACTGACCCAACGCTCTAACCACTAGGCTACCTGCTGGTTACTGACCCAACGCTCTAACCACTAGGCTACCTGCTGGTTACTGACCCAACGCTCTAACCCCAAGGCTACCTGCTGGTTACTGGCCCAACGCTCTAACCACTAGGCTACCTGCTGGTTACTGGCCCAGCGCTCTAACCACTAGGCTACCTGCTGGTTACTGGCCCAACGCTCTAACCACTAGGCTACCTGCTGGTTACTGGCCCAACGCTCTAACCACTAGGCTACCTGCTGGTTACTGGCCCAACACTCTAACCACTAGGCTACCTGCTGGTTACTGGCCCAACGCTCTAACCACTAGGCTACCTGCTGGTTACTGGCCCAACGCTCTAACCACTAGGCTACCTGCTGGTTACTGGCCCAACGCTCCAACCACTAGACTACCTGCTGGTTACTGGCCCAACACTCTAACCACTAGACTACCTGCTGGTTACTGACCCAACGCTCTAACCACTAGGCTACCTGCTGGTTACTGGCCCAACGCTCCAACCACTAGACTACCTGCTGGTTACTGGCCCAACACTCTAACCACTAGACTACCTGCTGGTTACTGACCCAACGCTCTAACCGCTAGGCTACCTGCTGGTTACTGGCCCAACGCTCTAACCACTAGGCTACCTGCTGGTTACTGGCCCAACGCTCTAACCACTAGGCTACCTGCTGGTTACTGGCCCAACGCTCTAACCACTAGGCTACCTGCTGGTTACTGGCCCAACGCTCTAACCACTAGGCTCCCTGCTGGTTACTATCCCAACGCTCTAACCACTAGGCTCCCTGCTGGTTACTGGCCCAACGCTCTAACCACTAGGCTACCTGCTGGTTACTGGCCCAACGCTTTAACCACTAGGCTACCTGCTGGTTACTGGCCCAACGCTCTAACCACTAGGCTACCTGCTGGTTACTGGCCCAACTCTCTAACCACTAGGCTCCCTGCTGGTTACTGGCCCAACACTCTAACCACTAGACTACCTGCTGGTTACTGACCCAACGCTCTAACCACTAGGCTACCTGCTGGTTACTGGCCCAACGCTCCAACCACTAGACTACCTGCTGGTTACTGGCCCAACACTCCAACCACTAGACTACCTGCTGGTTACTGGCCCAACACTCTAACCACTAGACTACCTGCTGGTTACTGACCCAACGCTCTAACCGCTAGGCTACCTGCTGGTTACTGGCCCAACGCTCTAACCACTAGGCTACCTGCTGGTTACTGGCCCAACGCTCTAACCGCTAGGCTCCCTGCTGGTTACTGGCCCAACGCTCTAACCCCTAGGCTCCCTGCTGGTTACTGGCCCAACGCTCTAACCACTAGGCTCCCTGCTGGTTACTGACCCAACGCTCTAACCGCTAGGCTACCTGCTGGTTACTGGCCCAACGCTCTAACCACTAGGCTACCTGCTGGTTACTGGCCCAACGCTCTAACCGCTAGGCTCCCTGCTGGTTACTGGCCCAACGCTCTAACCCCTAGGCTCCCTGCCGGTTACTGGCCCAACGCTCTAACCACTACGCTCCCTGCTGGTTACTATCCCAACGCTCTAACCACTAGGCTCCCTGCTGGTTACTGGCCCAATGCTCTAACCACTAGGCTACCTGCTGGTTACTGGCCCAACGCTCTAACCACTAGGCTACCTGCTGGTTACTGGCCCAACGCTCTAACCACTAGGCTACCTGCTGGTTACTGGCCCAACTCTCTAACCACTAGGCTCCCTGCTGGTTACTGGCCCAACTCTCGAACCACTAGGCTACCTGCTGGTTACTGGCCCAACGCTCTAACCGCTAGGCTCCCTGCTGGTTACTAGTCCAACACTCTAACCTCTAGGCTACCTGCTGGTTACTGGCCCAACGCTCTAACCGCTAGGCTACCTGCTGGTTACTGGCCCAACACTCTAACCACTAGGCTACCTGCTGGTTACTGGCCCAACGCTCTAACCCCTAGGCTACCTGCTGGTTACTGGCCCAACGCTCTAACCACTAGGCTACCTGCTGGTTACTGGCCCAACGCTCTAACCACTAGGCTACCTGCTGGTTACTGGCCCAACGCTCTAACCACTAGGCTACCTGCTGGTTACTGGCCCAACGCTCTAACCACTAGGCTACCTGCTGGTTACTGGCCCAACGCTCTAACCACTAGGCTCCCTGCTGGTTACTGGCCCAACGCTCTAACCACTAGGCTACCTGCCGCCCTGACGGTGTGTGTGCATGTGCGCGTGCGTGCGTGCTCAAATGATCCTAACATGACCCCTAACCTGTGGTCCGCTCTGCTGTGGTCTCTGTTTGATGATGTCATCAGATCCTGGACTCGGAGCTGTTTGAGCTGATGCATCAGAATGGAGACTACACCCACTTCTATTTCTGTTACCGCTGGTTCCTGTTGGACTTCAAAAGAGGTACGATACGCTTCACAAACAACACTCTTTTCATTTATTTAATGACATTTTTTGAGGGGGATTTTGAAGCTTTACTTAGACAATTATGAAACAGGGGGGGGGTTTCAGGCAAGTAAGAGAAGCAGTGTGAGAATATGGACAATATTCCCTGTTTTAAGCTCCTTGCCAACTTTGCAGTATTTTCCTCTTTGCTTGACATCATGGGAAAATCAAAAGAAATCAGCCAAGACCTCATAAAAAAAAGTCTGGTTCATCCTTGGGAGTAATTACCAAACGCCTGAAGGTACCACGTTCATCTGTACAAACAATAGTATGCAAGTATAAACATCATGGGACCACGCAGCCGTCATACCTCCCGGGTGGCGCAGTGGTCTAGGGCACTGCATCGCAGTGCTAGCTGCGCCACCAGAGTCTCCGGGTTCGCGCCCAGGGTGGGCTGGGTTCGCGCCCAGGCTCTGTCGCAGCCGGCCGCAACCGGGAGGTCCGTGGGGCGACGCACAATTGGCATAGCGTCGTCCGGGTTAGGGAGGGTTTGGCCAGTAGGGATATCCTTGTCTCAGTATGTAAAAAAAAAAAAAATAATGTAATAAAAATGTATGCACTCTACTGTAAGTCGCTCTGGATAAGAGCGTCTGCTAAATGACTAAAATGTAATACCGCTCAGGAAGGAGATGCGTTCTGTCTCCTAGAGATGAACATACTTTGGTGCGAAAAGTGCAAATCAATCCCAGAACAACAGCAAAGGACCTTGTGAAGATGCTGGAAGAAACAGGTACAAAAGTATCTATATCCATAGTAAAACGAGTCCTATGTCAACATAACCTGAAAGGCCGCTCAGCAAGGAAGAAGCCACTGCTCCAAAACCGCCATAAAAAGCCAGACTACGGTTTGCAACTGCACATGGGGACAAAGATCGTACATTTTGGAGAAATGTCCTCTGGTCTGATGAAACAAAAATAGAACTGTTTGACCATAATGACCATCGTTATGTTTAGAGGGAAAAGGGGGAGGCATGCAAGCCGAAGAACACCATCCCAACCGTGAAGCACGGGGGTGGCAGCATCATGTTGTGGGGGTGCCTTGCTGCAGGAGGGTCTGGTGCAATTCACAAATAAATGGATGGCATCATGAGGAAGGGAAATTATGTGGATATATTGAAGCAACATCTCAAGACATCAGTCAGGAAGTTAAAGCTTGGTCGCAAATGGGTCTTCCAAATGGACAATGACTACAAGCATACTTCCAAAGTTGTGGCAAAATGGCTTAAGGACAACAAAGTCAAGGTATTGGAGTGGCCATCACAAAGCCCTGACCTCAATCCAATAGAACATTTGTGGGCAGAACTGAAAAAGCGTGTGTGACCAACGAGGCCTACAAACCTGACTCAGTTACACCAGCTCTGTCAGGAGAGATGGGCCAAAATTCACCCAACTTATTGTGGGAAGCTTGTGGAAGGCTACCCGAAACGTTTGACCCAAGTTAAACAATTTAAAGGCAATGCTACCAAATACTAATTGAGTGTATGTAAACTCCTGACCCACTGGGAATGTGATGAAAGAAATAAAAGCTGAAATAAATAATTCTCTCTACTATTATTCTGACATTTCACATTCTTTTAAAATAAAGTGGTGATACTAACTGTCCTAAGACAGGGAATTTCTACTAGGATTAAATGTCAGGAATTGTGAAAAACTGAGTTTAAATGTATTTGGCTAAGGTGTATGTAAACTTCCGACTTCAACTGTATGTGAAGTGCCAGGAGTTTTACCAACCTTGGTTCTGTCTTCAGTAGGGAGTTTTATATGATATGAGCCAGGAGTTTTACCAACCGTGGTTCTGTCTTCAGTAGGGAGTTTTATATGATATGAGCCAGGAGTTTTACCAACCGTGGTTCTGTCTTCAGTAGGGAGTTTTATATGATATGAGCCAGGAGTTTTACCAACCGTGGTTCTGTCTTCAGTAGGGAGTTTTATATGATATGAGTGTGGTACACAGGGTTTCTGTATGACATTTCAGATTGGAGTTGAATACAATGCAAGTAACTGTTTGTGTGTATCTCCCCTCTGTGTGTGTGCCTCCTCTGTGTGTGTGTGTGTGTGTGTGTGTGTGTGTGTGTGTGTGTGTGTGTGTGTGTGTGTGTGTGTGTGTGTGTGTGTGTGTGTGTGTGTGTGTGTGTGTGTGTGTGTGTGTGTGTGTGTGTGTGCCTCCTCTGTGTATGTGTGTGTGTGTGTGTGTGTCCTCTGTGTATGTGTCTCCTCTGTGTGTGTGTGTGTGTCCTCTGTGTGTGTGTCTCCTCTGTGTGTGTGTCTCCTCTGTGTGTGTGTCTCCTCTGTGTGTGTGTGTGTGTGTGTGTGTGTGTGTGTGTGTGTGTGTGTGTGTGTGTGTGTGTGTGTGTGTGTGTGTGTGTGTGTGTGTGTGTGTGTGTGTGTGTGTGTGTGTGTGTCCTCTGTGTGTGTGTGTCCTCTGTGTGTGTGTGTCCTCTGTGTATGTGTCTCCTCTGTGTGTGTGTCTCCTCTGTGTGTGTGTCTCCTCTGTGTGTGTGTGTGTGTGTGTGTGTGTGTGTGTGTGTGTGTGTGTGTGTGTGTGTGTGTGTGTGTGTGTGTGTGTGTGTGTGTGTGTGTGTGTGTGTGTGTCTCTGTGTGTGTGTCTCCTCTGTGTGTGTGTCTCCTCTGTGTATGTGTCTCCTCTGTGTGTGTGTGTATGTCTCCTCTGTGTGTGTGTGTGTCTCCTCTGTGTGTGTGTGTCTCCTCTGTGTGTGTGTCTCCTCTGTGTGTGTGTCTCCTCTGTGTGTGTGCCTCCTCTGTGTGTGTGTCTCCTCTGTGTGTGTGCCTCCTCTGTGTGTGTGTCTCCTCTGTGTGTGTGTCTCCTCTGTGTGTGTGTGTCCTCTGTGTGTGTGCCTCCTCTGTGTGTGTCTCTCCCCTCCAGAGCTGCTGTACCAGGATGTGTTCTCAGTATGGGAGGTGATCTGGGCGGCCCCTCATATCTCCTCTCAGCACTTCATCCTGTTCCTGGCCCTGGCTCTGGTAGAGGTCTACAGAGAGATCATCAGAGACAATACCATGGACTTCACTGACATCATCACCTTCTTCAACGGTGACAGACACAGACACAGACACAGACACAGACACAGACACAGACACAGACACAGACACAGAGACAGAGACAGAGACAGAGACAGAGACAGAGACAGAGACAGAGAGAGTGAGACACAGACAGTGCACTACATTAGACCAGGGTCCTATAGAACCCTATTCCCTATATAGTGCACTACTTTAAACCAGGGCCCTATAGAACCCTATTCCCTATATAGTGCACTACTTTAAACCAGGGCCCTATAGAACCCTATTCCCTATATAGTGCACTACTTTAAACCAGGGCCCTATAGAACCCTATTCCCTATATAGTGCACTACTTTAGACCAAGTGAAATGTGTTGGGATGGGCCCTATGGCTCTGGTCAGAAGTTGTGCAATATGTAATAAAAAATAATTTAACCTTTATTTTAAATAATATAACCTTTATTTAACTAGGCAAGTCAGTTAAGAACAAATTCTTATTTACAATGCCGGCCTACCCCGTCCAAACCCGGACGACGCTGGGCCAATTGTGCGCCGCCCTATGGGACTCCCAGTCACGGCCGGTTGTGATACAGCCTGGATTCGAACCAGGGTCTGTAGTGACGCCTCTAGCACTGAGATGCCCCAACAAGTAGAGAATAGGTTGCCATATAGGACCCCAACAAGAACATGGTGAAATGTGTTGGGATGGAGCAGAAAGGTGTAGGCAAACTGTGTTCATTACAGATTGTGTGTGTATAAAACCATCTCCCTGACTTCCTGTGTGTGTGTGTGTGTGTGTGTGTATAAAACAGTCTCCCTGACTTCCTGTGTGTGTGTGTATAAAACAGTCTCCCTGACTTCCTGTGTGTGTGTGTGTGTGTGTGTGTGTGTGTGTGTGTGTGTGTGTGTGTGTGTGTGTGTGTGTGTGTGTGTGTGTGTGTGTGTGTGTGTAACAGAGATGGCAGAGCGTCATGACGTGCAGCACATCCTTCAGATCGCCAGAGAGCTGGTGCACAAGGTCCAGTCTCTCATCGAGAACAAGTGATGAGGAGGAGGATGAACAGGGCCGGAGGAGGAGAGGTAGAGAGGAGCCAGATACCATCACTGCACCCCTCCACCCGCCCATCCATCCTCTGCATCCATCTTACCCCTCTTTACCCCTCCCAAACCTGTGGAAGAGACAGACGTGGGCCCTCTATCCCTCCAGCCGGACCAGTGAAGGATGAAGGCTCCAGGTTGACCATCCTAGCCTGGATGAAGGCTCCAGGTTGACCATCCTAGCCTGGATGAAGGCTCCAGGTTGACCATCCTAGCCTGGATGAAGGAGAGAACAGGGGGAAAGGAGAGGGATGTTGGCTGGGTCCTGGTTCCAGTGCTAGGTCTAGTCCTGGACTGGGTCTGGTCTAGGTCTGGTCCTGGTCTAGGTCTGGTCCTGGTTCCAGTGCTAGTTCTGGTCTAGGCCTGGTCTAGGTCTGGTCCTGGTCTAGGTCTGGTCCTGGTTCCAGTGCTAGTTCTGGTCTGGTCTAGGCCTGGTCCTGGTCTAGGCCTGGTTCCAGTGCTAGGTCTGGACCTGGTCTAGGTCTGGTCCTGGTCTAGGTCTGGTCTAGGTCTGGTCTAGGTCTGGTCCTGGTTCCAGTGCTAGGTCTGGTCCTGGACTAGGTCTGGTCCTGGTCTAGGTCTGGTCTAGGTCTGGTCCTGGACTAGGTCTGGTCTAGGTCTGGTCCTGGTCTAGATCTGGTCCTGGTCTAGGTCGGGTCCTGGTTCCAGTGCTAGGTCTAGGTCTAGTCCTGGACTGGGTCTATGTCTGGTCCTGGTCTAGGTCTGGTCCTGGACTGGGTCTAGGTCTGGTCCTGGTCTAGGTCTGGTCCTGGTCTAGGTCTGGTCCTGGACTAGGTCTGGTCTAGGTCGGGTCTAGGTCTGGTCCTGGACTGGGTCTAGGTCTGGTCCTGGTCTAGGTCTGGTCCTGGACTAGGTCTGGTCTAGGTCTGGCCCTGGTTTGTAGATGTTGTTTACAAGCACCCGGTCACAGAAGGCCATGGTTGGTTGGTTGCTGTCAGACATTTGGAGTTGTCTGTATGCTCGTTAGTTGGATCACACTGTGACTGCCCGCATTGTATTATTCTCTACTATTCACCAGGGGCGGCAGGTAGCCTAATGGTTAGAGCGTAGAGTTGGCAGGTAGCCTAATGGTTAGAGCGTAGAGATGGCAGGTAGCCTAATGGTAGAGCGTAGAGGTGGCAGGTAGCCTAATGGTTAGAGCGTAGCGGCGGCAGGTAGCCTAATGGTTAGAGCGTAGAGTTGGCAGGTAGCCTAATGGTTAGAGCGTAAAGGTGGCAGGTAGCCTAGTGGTTAGAGTGTAGGGACGGCAGGTAGCCTAGTGGTTAGAGTGTAGAGGTGGCAGGTAGCCTAGTGGTTAGAGTGTAGAGGTGGCAGGTAGCCTAGTGGTTAGAGTGTAGAGGTGGCAGGTAGCCTAATGGTTAGAGCGTAGAGGTGGCAGGTAGCCTAATGGTTAGAGCGTAGAGGTGGCAGGTAGCCTAGTGGTTAGAGCGTAGAGGTGGCAGGTAGCCTAGTGGTTAGAGCGTAGAGGTGGCAGGTAGCCTAGTGGTTAGAGCGTAGAGGTGGCAGGTAGCCTAATGGTTAGAGCGTAGAGGTGGCAGGTAGCCTAGTGGTTAGAGCGTAGAGGTGGCAGGTAGCCTAGTGGTTAGAGCGTAGAGGTGGCAGGTAGCCTAGTGGTTAGAGCGTAGAGGTGGCAGGTAGCCTAATGGTTAGAGCGTAGAGGTGGCAGGTAGCCTAATGGTTAGAGCGTAGAGGTGGCAGGTAGCCTAGTGGTTAGAGTGTAGAGGTGGCAGGTAGCCTAGTGGTTAGAGCGTAGAGGTGGCAGGTAGCCTAGTGGTTAGAGCGTAGAGGTGGCAGGTAGCCTAATGGTTAGAGTGTAGAGGTGGCAGGTAGCCTAGTGGTTAGAGTGTAGAGGTGGCAGGTAGCCTAGTGGTTAGAGTGTAGAGGTGGCAGGTAGCCTAGTGGTTAGAGCATAGAGGTGGCAGGTAGCCTAGTGGTTAGAGCGTAGAGGTGGCAGGTAGCCTAGTGGTTAGAGCGTAGAGGTGGCAGGTAGCCTAGTGGTTAGAGCGTAGAGGTGGCAGGTAGCCTAGTGGTTAGAGCGTAGAGGTGGCAGGTAGCCTAGTGGTTAGAGCGTAGAGGTGGCAGGTAGCCTAATGGTTAGAGCGTAGAGGTGGCAGGTAGCCTAATGGTTAGAGCGTAGAGGTGGCAGGTAGCCTAGTGGTTAGAGTGTAGAGGTGGCAGGTAGCCTAGTGGTTAGAGCATAGAGGTGGCAGGTAGCCTAGTGGTTAGAGCGTAGAGGTGGCAGGTAGCCTAATGGTTAGAGTGTAGAGGTGGCAGGTAGCCTAGTGGTTAGAGTGTAGAGGTGGCAGGTAGCCTAGCGGTTAGAGCGTAGAGGTGGCAGGTAGCCTAGTGGTTAGAGCGTAGAGGTGGCAGGTAGCCTAATGGTTAGAGTGTAGAGGTGGTAGGTAGCCTAGTGGTTAGAGTGTAGAGGTGGCAGGTAGCCTAGTGGTTAGAGTGTAGAGGTGGCAGGTAGCCTAGCGGTTAGTGTTGGACCAGTAACCGAAAGGTTGCTGGATCGAATCCCTGAGCTGCCAAGGTAAAAATCTGTCGTTCTGCCCCCTGAACAAGGCAGTTAACACACTGTTCCCCGGGAGGCTGTCAATGTAAATAATTTGTTCTTAACTGACTTGCCTAGTAAAATAAAGGTTAAGTAAAATGTATTTTAAAAAATTATTAGTACCTGTCTCCATCACAGAGACCCAAGTATTTGATACCAATCAGTGAGATTGAGATTCCTCTGTGTTGACTTGGACTAGGGGCTAAATGATATACTGTGTGATGCTTCATCAAGTGTTACTTTGTTTTAGAGTGACACAACATTAGTGTCAATGACCGAGCAAGCTGGTGGCCAGAGACTGAGTACAGTACATTATACACTCAGTGGCCAGTTTATTAGGTACAGTGAGTCACGTGGCTTGCTATATAAAGCAGGCAGACAGGCATCGAGACATTCAGTTACTGTTTGATTGAACGTTAGAATGGGCTAAATGAGTGACCTAAGCGACTGAGCGTGGTATCGTCGGTGCCAGGTTCCAGTATCTCAGAAACTGCTTCCTGGGTTTTTCACGCACACGACAGTGTCTGGGGTTTACAGAGAACAGTGTCTGGGGTTTACAGAGAACAGTGTCTGGGGTTTACAGAGAACAGTGTCTGGGGTTTACAGAGAACAGTGTCTGGGGAACGGTGCGACAAACAAACATCTAGTCAGCGGCAGTCCTGTGGGTGAAAACAGCTCGTTGATGAAAATGGTCGAAGGACAATGGAAAGAATCGTGCAAGATAACAGGCGGGCCACAAATAACGGCACAGTACAACAGTGGTGTGCAGAACGACATCTCAGAATGCACAACTCCTCGGTCCTGGTCACGGATGGGGTTTTGCAGCAGACGACCACACCGGGTTCCTATCAGCTAAAAACAAGAAGAAGAGGCTCCAGTGGACAGGCCATCACCAACACTGGGTTCCTACCAGATAAAAACAAGAAGAAGAGGCTCCAGTGGACAGTCGGTTAGGACATCTACTTGATGCATGACACAAGTAATTTTTCCAACAATTGTTTACAGACAGATTATTTCACTTATAATTCACTGTATCACAATTCCAGTGGGTCAGAAGTTTACATTCACTAAGTTGACTGTACCTATCAGAAGCTTCTCATTTGAGTCAATTGGAGGTGTGCCTGTGGATGTATTTCAAGGCCTACCTTCAAACGCAGTGACCTCATAATTTTTTTTTATAGACTTCACAAAGTCTGGTTCATCCTTGGGAGCAATTTCCAAACGCCTGAAGGTACCAAGTTGATCTGTACAAACAATAGTACGCAAGTATAAACACCGTGGGACCACGCAGCCGTCATACCGCTCAGGACGGAGATGCGTTCTTTCTCCTAGAGATGAACGTACTTTGGTGCGAAAAGTGCAAATCAATCCCAGAACAACAGCAAAGGACCCTGTGAAGATGCTGGAGGAAACAGGTACAAATTTATCTTTATCCACAATAAAACGAGTCCTATATCGACAGAATCTGAAAGGCCGCTCAGCAAGGAAGATGCCACTGCTCCAAAACTGCCATAAAAAAGCCAGACTACGGTTTGCAACTGCACATGGGGACAAAGATCGTACATTTTGGAGAAATGTCCTCTGGTCTGATGAAACAAAAATAGAACTGTTTGGCCATAATGACCATCGTTATGTTTGGAGAAAAAAGGGGGATGCTAGCAAGCCGAAGAACACCATCCCAACCGTAAAGCACGGGGGTGGCAGCATCATGTTGTGGGGGTGCCTTGCTGCAGGAGGGACTGGTGCAATTCACAAAATAGTTGGCATCATGAGGCAGGAAAATGATGTGGACATATTGAAGCAACATCTCAAGACATCAGTCAGGAAGTTAAAGCTTGGTCGCAAATGGGTCTTCCAAATGGACAATGACCCCAAGCATACTTCCAAAGTTGTGGCAAAATGGCTTAAGGACAACAAAGTCAAGGTATTGGAGTGGCCATCACAAAGCCCTGACCTCAATCCCATAGAAAATGTGTGGGCAGAACTGCAAAAGCGTGTGCGAGCAAGGAGGCCTACAAACCTGACTCAGTTACACCAGCTCTGTCAGGAGGAATGGGCCAAACTGCACTCAACTTATTGTGGGAAGCTTGTGGAAGACTACCCAAAACATTTGACCCAAGTTAAACAATTTAAAGGCAATGCTACCAAATACTAATTGAGTGTATGTAAACTCCTGACCCACTGGGAATGTGATGAAAGAAATAAAAGCTGAAATAAATCACTCTCTACTATTATTCTGACATTTCACATTCTTAAAATAAAGTGATGATCCTAACTGACCTAAGACAGGGACTTTTTACTAGGATTAAATGTTAGGAATTGTGAAAAACTGAGTTTAAATGTATTTGGCTAAGGTGTATGTAAACTTCCAACTTCAACTGTACATCCTTACCAGTCTCCAGTGGCTCCCAATAATAACCTTCACTCTTACTTCCAAAATGGCTGCCATGGAGTGGTGCGATCCAGAGAAGACCATGTGACCACATTGCCCAGTCTTCCCCAATCCTGAGATGTTGTGGAGAAATCAGCGTTTCAGTATGGAGAGTACCCATTACGGGCCGATAGTGGTAAGGAAGGTGTTGTAGTGGGATGCTCCCAAATAGAACCCTATTCCCTATATAGTGCACTACTTCAGACCAGGGCCCTATAGAACCCTATTCCCTATATAGTGCACTACTCTTGACAAGGGCCCTGGGCAGTGGTTCTCAAACGTTTTCCATTACTGTACCACCAAGTACATTTGGTTCTGCCCAGAGTACCTCTGAAGTACCCCCTCATGTGCATTTTATCAGGAGACTTCACAAGTACCCCCTGTGGACAGGCCAAGTATCCCTAGTTGAGAACCACTGATGAAGAGAATAGGGTTCTTTTTTGAACACTCATGGTTTAAGTAGATGTCACTAATTTTTTTTAAATGTAACCTTTATTTAACTAGGCAAGTCAGGTAAAGAACAAGTTATTTACAATGACGGCCTACCCCGGACGACGCTGGGACAATTGTGCGCCGCCGTATGGGACTCTCAATCACAGCCGGTTGTGATACGGCCTGGAATCGAACCAGGGACTGTAGTGACACCTCTAGCACTGAGATGCAGTACCTTGCACCACTCGGGAGCCCCTCAACTACACGTGGTAGTTTCTGATTGAAGTGTGGAGGGGGGAAAGTTTAGTAGCCTGGAATCCAAACTGATAATGTGATGTTTCACCGTTGTTACAAATGGTGAGCACAGTGTTTCAGTCTGGTTGAACTAGGCTAGATTGGAGAGATAGCTATTTTCTTCCAATCAAGATAATGTGTACCAAAGCCTGGAAACAGCCCCGTCTGTGGCAAGATGATAATGTGCAATTTCATACCGTATCTCAGACTGTTTACTAGGTGTAAAAATACATGTTTTAAACAACCAGTTTAAATATAATTTCTGTTGTTTGAAAATCTCTGAAGTCTATACTGACTGATGTAAATAAATATAACAAAACTAAAAAAAAGTCCAATATTTCTATGAGGACAGTATATCAGGACATATAGTGGATTTTAATGGGTACTTTTTACCTTGTTTTTAGAGAAGTGTGTATAACTGAATGCCCGTTGCTGTGTATAACTGAATGCCCGTTGCTGTGTATAACTGAATGCCCGTTGCTGTGTATAACTGAATGCCCGTTGCTGTGTATAACTGAATGCCCGTTGCTGTGTATAACTGAATGCCCGTTGCTGTGTATAACTGAATGCCCGTTGCTGTGTATAACTGAATGCCCGTTGCTGTGTATAACGGAATGCCCGTTGCTGTGTATAACTGAATGCCCGTTGCTGTGTATAACTGAAGGCCCGTTGCTGTGTATAACTGAAGGCCCGTTGCTGTGTATAACTGAATGCCCGTTGCTGTGTATAACTGAATGCCCGTTGCTGTGTATAACTGAATGCCCGTTGCTGGGTATAACTGAATGCCCGTTGCTGTGTATAACTGAATGCCCGTTGCTGTGTATAACTGAATGCCCGTTGCTGGGTATAACTGAATGCCCGTTGCTGTGTATAACTGAATGCCCGTTGCTGTGTATAACTGAATGCCCGTTGCTGTGTATAACGGAATGCCCGTTGCTGTGTATAACTGAATGCCCGTTGCTGTGTATAACGGAATGCCCGTTGCTGTGTATAACGGAATGCCCGTTGCTGTGTATAACTGAATGCCCGTTGCTGTGTATAACTGAATGCCCGTTGCTGTGTATAACGGAATGCCCGTTGCTGTGTATAACTGAATGCCCGTTGCTGTGTATAACTGAATGCCCGTTGCTGTGTATAACTGAATGCCCGTTGCTGTGTATAACTGAATGCCCGTTGCTGTGTATAACTGAATGTGTGGAACCTTTGTTACACCTAGTTGACTTGTATTTTCTAATTAATCAGAAGTGAGAGAACACAACATCCATTTCAAAATGATGTTTTGAAAAAGCCAACGTTTGAATTGCAGAGTGTATTTGTATGTAAAAGGACGCATCGTTTGCATTGAATGTAATGTATTACTATAAACAAATATATTGTTCCTTATTATTAAAAGATTTTAAATTACTGGAGGTGGCCATGTCTAGATGTTAATTACTGGAAGTAGCTCATTTTAAACATATAGGTCCCAACTGGCACCCCATTCCATATATACACTGACCGTACAAAACATTAGGAACACCTTCTCTTTCCATGACAGACTGACCAGGTGAAAGCTATGACCCCTTATTGATGGTACCTGTTAAAATGCACTTCAATCAGTGTAGATGAAGGGGAGGAGACGGGTTAAAGATGGATTTTTAAGGCTTGAGACATGGATTGTGTGTGTGTGCCATTCAGAGGGTGAACGGGCAAGACAAAATATTTAAGTGCCTTTGCTTTGAAAGAGGTATGGTAGTAGGTGCCAGGCATATCGGTTTGAGTGTGTCAAGGACTGCAATGCTGCTGGGTTTTTCACACTCAACAGTTTCCTGTGAGGATCAAGAATGGACCTACAGTCAACATGGACCAGCATCCCTGTGGAACGCTTTCGAGTCCATGACCCGAGGAACTGAGGCTGTTCTGAGAGCAAAAAAAGGATTTGCAACTCAATATTAGGAAGGTGTTCCTAATGTTTTGTCCTCTGTGTATAGTGAACTAATTAATGACAAGGGCCATAACTAATGCTCTGTGAAGAAATATACGATGAGACGCGGAGTGCTTTCTCATCCCCCTGCTTGAATGAATACGGTTGCACCGATCACGTTATTGATTTTAAGCTAGCTATGGGCTAAAGTTAGGTGAAGTTTGTAATGTCTGTTTACAGTAAACTGAAATATGGATTCCATTCTCCCCTGACCCATAGACTACTTTCACGGTCTGAGGAACCGTCAAACATCATGGTGTCAAATTTAGATTATCCCCCGTCTTCCTCAGCTGAAACCCTGTTATTTTCTCTCTCCATTGCCGTGGTTTACGGCCATACCCCCCTCTTTCATAATTCATCATACCGTCTCCGTTAACAAAAAAAAACAAAAACACACGTTACAAAATGCCATCTTTATCACTGTCAATACTTAACTAGAATCTTGTACATCACAGTACCCCATGGAATTGCACGATAAAAAGGCATGAAAAACAAAATGAAACATTAAAATAGATATATAGCATCTTCAAAAAGCTACATTTCATCTATAAATACTGTATTTTTTTTTTTTTAGATTTACATTTTAAGTCCACTGTAGTTTCTTACAACAGAATCACAGATTTTTATATAGCTGGGAGAAAACCATAAAAACTACAAATCCAGATGAGCATGGTGTGACAATAGTGTTGCAAAACTTTTTCTCAAATTTCAAAAGGTTTCCCAGAAATCCTAGTTGTAGAATTATAGATTTCTGGAGAAATCTAGGAATCTTTTGAAATGTTCCAGAATTTTGCAGCCCTAGACAAGAAAGAAACATAACAGCAACATTCTCTGGTCACCATTTTGTGACAAACACATCATTAGTTTACAGTACAACATCGAAGGCCAAAAGAGTTCTCCAAGCCATGGTGGTCCGGTCCCCACTGACACAGGCTAACGTGTGTGTATGTGTGTGTGTGTGTGTGTGTGTGTGTGTGTGTGTGTGTGTGTGTGTGTGTGTGTGTGTGTGTGTGTGTGTGTGTGTGTGTGTGTGTGTGTGTGTGTGTGTGTGTGTGTGTGTGTGTGTGTGTGTGTCCATGGAAGAGCACAGAGGTCCCCAAAAGATGATGCAGAGTTTATTTGATAACTTCCTCTGTCCATCGGTGTCTTGTCTGGCTCTGAAACACACACAAAACACAGACACTGTATTTCACAAATCAAATGGAAACTACCAGAAAGATTATGAATTCATCCCACGTGGAACCCTAGCATACTGCTGGCTTGCTTTAAGCAGGGTTGGTCTTGGTCAGTCACTGGATGGGAGACCAGATGCTGCTGGAAGTGGTGTTGGAGGGCCAGTAGGAGGCACCCTTTTCTTCTGGTTAAGAAATGATATCCCAGGGTAGTGATTGGGGACATTGCCCTGTGTAGGGTGCTGTCTTTCGGATGGGACGTTAAACGTGTGTCCTGACTAAAGATCCCATGGTACTTATCGTAAGAGTAGAGGTGTTAACCCAGGTGTCTTGGCTAAATTCCCAAGCTGGCCCTCATACCATCATGGTCACCTAATCATCCCCAGTTTACAATTGGCTCATTCATCCCCCCTCCTCTCCCCTGTAACTATTCCCCAGGTCGCTGCTGTAAATGAGAACGTGTTCTCAGTCAACTTACCTGGTAAAATAAAAATGGAACCCTATTCCCTATGTGGTGCACTACTTTAGACCAGGGCCCTATGGCACCCTATTCCCTATGTGGTGCACTACTTTAGACCAGGGCCCTATGGCACCCTATTCCCTATGTGGTGCACTACTTTAGACCAGGGCCCTATGGCACCCTATTCTCTATGTGGTGCACTACTTTATACCAGGGCCCTATGGCACCCTATTCCCTATGTGGTGCACTACTTTAGACCAGGGCCCTATGGCACCCTATTCCCTATGTGGTGCACTACTTTAGGTCAGAGACGGAGGGAGAGGTGGGGGTGGAGAGCGAGGGAGAGGTGGGGGTGGAGAGCGAGGGAGACGTAAGGGTGGAGAGCGAGGTAGAGGTGGGGGTGGAGAGCGAGGTGGGGGTGGAGAGCGAGGTAGAGGTGAGGGTGGAGAGCGAGGGAGAGGTGGGGGTGGAGAGCGAGGGAGAGGTGGGGGTGGAGAGCGAGGTAGAGGTGGGGGTGGAGAGCGAGGGAGAGGTGGGGGTAGAGAGCGAGGGAGAGGTGGGGATGGAGAGCGAGGAAGAGGTAGAGAAGGACATGAAGGAGTTAGCAGAAGCTTATTGATATCTGGTGTTTTCTAAACCCATGCCAGATGTGAATCAATAAATCAAGAAGGAAAATGGCTAGGGGGGGGGGGTTACTCAAGGAGAAGTTTAGGAAAAAGTATTTTAAGTAAAGCATCTACGATGAGAGCTGGGTCGATTAAGGGTGTCCCCCTAAAAGGCCTGTTCCCTATGTAGTGCATCACTTTAGATCAGGACCCAGATAGGGAATAGGGTGCCATTTGGGACTTAAGATTCGATTGGGTTATGCTACCCACCTGTGGCGGGTTAGGTTTCTCTGGAGTCTTCTGAAGCTGGAGAGAAGAAGAAGATAGACTTTTGTTAGACTTGCGGGCATTATGGGAATTCTCTGGTCTGGGACTGGAAGAGAAGGATGGTGCATTATGGGAATTCTCTGGTCTGGGACTGGAAGAGAAGGATGGTGCATTATGGGAATTCTCTGGTCTGGGACTGGAAGAGAAGGATGGTTCATCTGCTTCTCCTAACTGGGGTTTAGGTTTCTCTGGAGTCTTCTGAAGCTAGAGAGAGAAGATGGGCATTATGGGAATTCTCTGGTCTGGGACTGGAGTAGGAGGGATGGTGCATTATGGGACTGTGTGTTGTAAATCAACGTTTGTGTCAAAAAGTATGAACTGTTTGAAAGAAGTGAAATTCATCATGGCTCTGCGCAACAACAACAACAAAAAAAACACTTCACAGAATCAGTGTTCACACGCTGTGTTGCTGGCGGCATGTCATGTGTGCTTGCTGTCACACGGTGGCAGTAGTACTCTTCCCGAAAAACAACACATCAGTTCAGTGACAAATCAAAAAAGGACCAACAGGAGACAGACAATGTGGTTAGCTCACGAACCTCTAATGTGAGAGGAAGCGTTCCAAAAACACAAACACAAGGTGAGAAATGAGACCGGAGAACAACAGTCAGACTACAGTACAGCAGACAGAAAAACCTAGTCATAGACAGCATGTCATCGTGACCAATAACAACAACAACAAACGAGACAAGAGAGAAATTCATAACTAAAAGCAGATGGAAAATTGTAACCAGATTTCCAATGAACAGTGGCCACCATTTTGCCTCTATTATAGATAACTGCAGAACATAACTACAGGCAGAATAGTTACTGTACCTGAGATTGTTCTCTTAGAAACTCAGGTAGCTGAAATTCACCTTTAAAGACCTGGAGAAAAAAAGGACTGGGTTTAGAGGTAGATTATGTAAAGGAACACAAAGGACTGGGTTTAGAGGTAAATGATGTAAAGGAACACAAAGGACTGGGTTTAGAGGTAAATGATGTAAAGGAACACAAAGGACTGGGTTTAGAGGTAAATGATGTAAAGGAACACAAAGGACTGGGTTTAGAGGTAAATGATGTAAAGGAACACAAAGGACTGGGTTTAGAGGTAAATGATGTAAAGGAACACAAAGGACTGGGTTTAGAGGTAGACTATGTAAAGGAACACAAAGGACTGGGTTTAGAGGTAGATTATGTAAAGGAACACAAAGGACTGGGTTTAGAGGTAGATTATGTAAAGGAACACAAAGGACTGGGTTTAGAGGTAGATTATGTAAAGGAACACAAAGGACTGGGTTTAGAGGTAGATTATGTAAAGGAACACAAAGGACTGGGTTTAGAGGTAGATTATGTTAAAGGAACACAAAGGACTGGGTTTAGAGGTAGATTATGTAAAGGAACACAAAGGACTGGGTTTAGAGGTAGATTATGTAAGGAACACAAAGGAACTGGGTTTAGAGGTAGAAATTATGTAAAGGAACACAAAGGACTGGGTTTAGAGGTAGATTATGTAAAGGAACACAAAGGACTGGGTTTTAGAGGTAGATTATGTAAAGGAACACAAAGGACTGGGTTTAGAGAGGTAAAGGATTATGTAAAGGAACACAAAGGACTGGGTTTAGAGGTAGATTATGTAAAGGAACACAAAGGACTGGGTTTAGAGGTAGATTATGTAAAGGAACACAAAGGACTGGGTTTAGAGGTAAATGATGTAAAGGAACACAAAGGACTGGGTTTAGAGGTAGATTATGTAAAGGAACACAAAGGACTGGGTTTAGAGGTAAATGATGTAAAGGAACACAAAGGACTGGGTTTAGAGGTAAACGATGTAAAGGAACACAAAGGACTGGGTTTAGAGGTAGATTATGTAAAGGAACACAAAGGACTGGGTTTAGAGGTAATGATGTAAAGGAACACAAAGGACTGGGTTTAGATTATGTAAAGGAACAAAAGGACTGGGTTTGAGGTAGATGATGTAAAGGAACACAAAGGACTGGGTTTAGAGGTAGATTATGTAAAGGAACACAAAGGACTGGGTTTAGAGGTAAATGATGTAAAGGAACACAAAGGACTGGGTTTAGAGGTAAACGATGTAAAGGAACACAAGGACTGGGTTTAGAGGTAGATTATGTAAAGGAACACAAAGGACTGGTTTAGAGGTAAATGATGTAAAGGAACACAAAGGACTGGGTTTAGAGGTAAACGATGTAAAGGAACACAAAGGACTGGGTTTAGAGGTAGATTATGTAAAGGAACACAAAGGACTGGGTTTAGAGGTAGATTATGTAAAGGAACACAAAGGACTGGGTTTAGAGGTAGATTATGTAAAGGAACACAAAGGACTGGGTTTAGAGGTGATTATGTAAGGAACACAAAGGACTGGGTTTAGAGGTAGATTATGTAAAGGAACACAAAGGACTGGGTTTAGAGGTA